>NC_086163.1:19505571-19805571 GCF_035149785.1 Candoia aspera | reverse complement strand
GAATCTTTGGTGGCTTTAACTATTTCATGTCCCAAGATGAACGAATAGAATAGAAGTACAATACTCCATTCCCACCCTAGTGGGGAAAATGGTGACCAGTGTTTTTGTGATTCTGCCATCCAGATGCTCATTGTTAATGGACAACCCCAGGATGTCCACTTCTCCCTCACTCTCTGGTTCTTTCACTTTAAACCAGAGGTGGACTGGTCAGCCCTTCAAATGGAGAACATTTTCGAGTAGAAGGATGGGGATTTGTTGTTGTTGTTGTGAATGACATGGGAACTCTACTCTCTGAAAATTCCCTTTCATATTTAGCAAGTGATTAAGAACGTCAAACATTTTTACAGGCCAGAAACAGGTTGAAATATCATATTACATCTCTATCTTCATGTTGGATTTTTACTGCTAATGTAGGTTTTGATGGTTTGGGGGTTCCCCAAGCTACATGTGTAAACAATGTCCCTTACCCTTTCTTAAATAACTGGGGGAGCTGAAAATCTTTGACCAGGATCTGAAATCACATTCACATGTTATTAGAAGAGTCATTTCATTGCTTAAAAAGATCAGTGCATTTCCATTTCCAAAGAACATCTTTGCTCGTCAAAGCCACATTCACACTCCTCCGCATTGCAAAGTAGCGTTATTTTTAAGAGTTGGTTTCTGTACAAAAAACCCTCGCAATTTCATCTTGCGAGGAATCTGTTTTAATTTATACAAACCGAGTAGACTTTGAACAAAGGCCACGGTAGTTAATGTCATAATTTGCATCAAAGCCTCCTATAATGGGAGGATGGAATGGGAGTTACATGGGAGTTTCTTCTAAAGAGCCTTTATTTTTGCAACAACTCTGGAAACATAACCATCGAAATAAGCTGTGAAATGATACGCTGCAATGTGACATATGATAGTGATAATATCCTGTTTCTATTTCTAATTCTTTGACTTGCAGGGACAAGAAAAGTACACCATAGATGTGTGTGTGTCTGTGGGTCTGTGGGTCCTTCTGTCTACGCATATAAAAACAACAAGGCAAATCTAGGCAAAATAGATTTCGTTTTGGCGATGAAGCAATAAGGAGATCAAAAGTGCGTGCTGGCATTAAAATGATTTAGATACATTTGTCATAGGCAGCTGTTATGCTAATCTCATTTACGGTGTTGTCAGTGATGAGCCAGCTTTGGGGGGGGGAATCATTATTAGATCCCCATTGTGATAAATGTTATTTATTACTGTCAAATGGTATTAATGTTTGATTCAAAGATGAGATGGGAGCACAATGGACATGAGGGTCTTCTATTCACGGACAGCGGTAACAAAAGAGAGCTGATGAATCCCAGCCAAACGAACCTCATTTCTGCCGTAAGAAAGAATAATGGATTTAATTTGCATATGTTTTAAAAGGGTAATGAAGTAATATGATGTTTATCTTGCTGGAAGAGTGGTAATTTTTGCTGGCAGGACTCCAGTGATATCTGAACCATTGTGGAATGTTTACTGCTCACGTGGTGTGGAAGGGGGCTATGTTTTTTTTTTTTTTCCCATAGTGGCAGGTATATAAAAAGAGCCCGGATAATTTATTCATGGTGGGTGCAGGAGAGAAGCCAAGCAATCTAAGTACCTCCTTCACTTGCTCATGCTCCAATTTCCTCTTTTCCACTTTTTCCCCTCAAAGTACCTTTTCCCCACCTTGTTCTTCATTACGGGTTTTCCCTGCGTTCCTTTTGTGGCCTTGACAATTTAATGACACACAACTCATCATCTGTCACTTGGAGGAAACTTATTCTTTAACCACCCTTATGTTCAGAGCTGTGAGTCTTGTATCTCTTCTACCTAATGTGCCTAGTGAATTGCTAAGAGCCTGATCTCTCTGGCTTGCACTGAAAATTCTGCGGTTGCTAGATGCTAGATATTCATGATTTGGAGGTGATCTCCAGAAATATTTTGGCAAACGGGAGGCGTGCCTGGAGCTGAAATGACTGCAGAACAGCTTACAGGCTGTGTGTAGTTGCACTGCAATCTATTAGTAACTCGACTTACATATTTCTGCTTTATTCTCTACTTTGAACTATCCTCTTCAGCATAAGTCACATCTTTCTTGAGTCTGGTTTCTAAGCTGAAAATATACAGTATCTATGCGCAATTAAGAATATTCTGAGTATCAGCATTTAAAGAGAAACATACAAACAGCATATCCTCAGCCAATATATTGATCACATATAAAGATAATGACTAATTCATTCTGGGGAGAGGTAGGGGGTCTTCACTATTTGAAAATATGCAGCTTGGGTTGACTGCATTTTTGTGGTGTTATTCAGGGACTGAAAACATTTTCACTTGCAGAAAAGTTTGCTGAGGGAAGGGAGATTTTTGTGAGATTATGATCATACTGTTGTGAGTTCATCATAGCTTTCCCCAACCTTGCTATCCTTTACTGGAGATATATATACTTCTACATAACACTCCCATCACCAGTTTTGTCCCACAACTGCTCTGTGAATTAGGGTGAGTTGAAGTAGTGGTTTGTCCAAGGTCGCCCAGTAAGTTTTCATGTCAGAGGGTTGACTTGAATCTGAGTCTCAACACCTTCACCGCTTCTCCACAAGGGCACACTGATGTAAACAAACACACATATGCGCACACAATTATACATTGTTTTTACATCCTTACTCTGCTTCTCTGAGTAGAAACACCACTCATCAACTTCTTCCTTACATCTGTTCTTCACCACATAAGATGCTGGCTACCCCTTCTCCATTAAATCATGATACTTCTACTTACACAGACTTGTCCCTTTAATATATAGGTGTTTGGATTATTCTACCTCTAGAGTCCAGCCTTTAAGATGAGGAACATGAGTCTGGTGATGGTGATTGGATAATGTCATGTTTTGGTCTTACTAGCTCAACTTCAGAGGTGAGGTCTGTGGGTCTGCTTTATAAATCTCCATTTCTTCCAAGGATCAGATTGTCTGGATTAGCGGATTGGAGTCAAAGCAGGTGCTATTGCAAATATTTTCACAGAACAATATTCAGCATGAAGGTTATGTCAGCTAACGGTTAACATAACTGTCACATTCTGTTCTCCTTCAAAACTTGAATCCATACTCTATCCATGTCATAACTACTATAGCAAGAGCTCATAGAATGGTATCACTGGAGTTTTAGTTAAGAGTTGCTGGACATTTCTAAAAGCTTTATGTTGTTTATGCCCCCACTGCAAATGGTATCTGTCCTGAGTACTTCATTTAAAGGGCACAGGACCCCTGGTAATTGTAATACAAATCTTCCAAAGTATTGCGCCAGTCCCAAAAGTTCTTTAACTCAATTATTGATCCTCAGAGCTTAATTCCTGAAATTGGCATTCCATTTTCTTTGGATCATTCCATTTAATTTATACCAGAATAAATAAAGGCCTCACCTTATGAAGGAAGAGAGAAAGGTTGTTCTTCTTGAGAGTCTCCAAATGTCCTCTGTGAAATGCTTTTCAGTCTATACATCATTCCCATTTATTAGGATTTATTTCTTAACCCCAAAAGCATCTTTGGTCAAAACATAAAGAAAAGAAGGGGGGGGGTGCTAGAGGTTGGTGCCCAGGTTTGAATGTGCCAGCTTCCCGGTTATTTTTGTTGTTGTTATTAAGAATCCTTTTTTAAAAATCATACGGATCATTATAGAGAAGCCTAGGCATCTCTTTTCTTATGTTGCCTTCAGAAGGTAGAGCCCATAATTCTTGGCTTGCTGCTACCAAATTGTATAAGCTCATTCTGAAAATTCTTACATAATTCTTATATACAGTTACTGATGTGGAAGCTGAGTCACATAGACTCTTGAGCAACTTTCCTGACCTAGGACTCCAGGATCTGAACATTGTCATGTTCTTCTCATTAAGATTTTAAACAACTAATAGTGTAGTATATTTTTTAAAGGAACCACAGACAATACTGGCTTTCTGATAATGTAATTCCTTCCAGTTGCTTGCTACAAACTCAGGGACAAAAGCATGACTCATCAAGGATTTTTCTGGAAATAAGTATATTTTTAACAAAAGAAAAATCTCCTTCCCAATCCACTTGATTAATTGCCCCTCTCCAGAAGTTGAGCTATCTTCCCCTTACTAGAGATAGTTTGGTCTCAATTCCTGTTTTGAACTTCTGAGCTGTCTCCATTTGTTCTGATGGAAATCTCTTTCATATGTTAGATAAGAGTGGCTATTTGAATCTGAGACTTGCTTGTCAAACAGCATGATATATTCTGTGACTACTGTCTTTTGCAGAGCGTGGGATTGTTATGACATATATAATATAACAGAGGAACTGCTTTGAAGCCTCTGAAATGTATCATTCTCAGATGTTGGCATATTGAGTCACTGGCTTATCTCAGGCATTGAAGAGGGCTGAAATTGTCTTCAGCTCAGTCATAACTAGGTGACTAGTAAATTCTGATCTAAGGATTATCTCTTGAAATGGAACCAAAAAGTCAGTCTAGACATGTTAGGTCAGTTCAGCCTCCTCTGCTATAGAAAAGTGGGTCCCATGTTAATGTTTTGTCTATTTTAGAGAAGGTATTTATTTGATTATTAGAACCATTCCTTAATGCTCAGATATAGGGTCCTGCCCAAATAATGTTTGCACCTCTGTGTGTGTACTTTTAAATAATATTAAGGGAAAATACTGGGTTGTACTTTTAAATAATATTAAGGGAAAATACTGGGTTAGATATTAAGTCAGTATGCTGAGATGTATTCTGGTTGTATTCCCACAGTGTGCCAAATTATTATTTTCTTAATCATCATTTACTGACTGAGCCATAATTCAATAGCTTCACATTTAAGTCCTGTAAACTGAAGCTGCAAAGGTAGAATCACAATGGGAACCTGGAATATAAGAAGCATGAACATGGGAAAGAAGTCCAGATTAATGATAACAGGTACAGCAATTAGCCTTAGAATTGACAATGAAGATATTGAAGTGGTGGATAGCCTCTGTCTTTTAGCAGAAGAGGACAACCAGCAACAGGGATATTTCCTTAGCATTTAGCAAGAATTAGAACTTGGTCCAGATCTAGTGAGTTGGAGAGGTATGCTATTATGAGATAAGAGGATGAAGAATCTGGTGGTCTTTCACATCACTGGAAGTGAAATGAACATACACAGATCCCCATCAAGATAGGTGACCTTTATCCTATTATCATGAGATTGTAAAGATTTTGTATAGCAATTTCTGCACTTCTGGAAGTGCATTTTTATTCATAATTTTTTAGAACAGCAGGTATGATCTTAGTAAACTATCAGTTTCTGGCTGAAGTGGCAGATGAGGATTTATTTTAGTTTTCTGACAACCATGACTATATTCCATTTAGCGTGTTTGGCTCAGTTAAGAAAGAACAAACATCTGGATAATGAATCTGTAATCTAAGAGACTCTGTTTTTAAGCCCTCTGTGGGGCTAGATTGAAGCACTCAGGTTTTCAGTGACTTTCTTTTTCCTCTTTGCTACAATTCTCCCACATTTGCTTGGTTGACTTGCAACCATTCTCATTTACTTGGTGCTGATACTGGTTCCTGCACCTGTTTTTTTCTTCGTCTTTTCTTCCTTTTAAAGTCATTTTGTTTGTTTGTTTGCCTTGTCTTTTTTTCCCCTACTGAATGAATATAGGCTACTCCAGAAGCCATTTTGGCTGAAGAACAGAATTAAAAAGTTTACTTATGAGACACAAAATTATATTGTCCCTTTCTAGTGTTCTAAAAGTGGCTGTGGTCAACATATTTTATTTATTTATTTATTTATTTGTCCAATTTGTCACCGCCCATCTCCTCCGAGCGGAGGAACTCTGGGCAGTTTACAATATAAAACAATAAATACACAATACAATTTCAATATAAAACACATTATAAAACAATATAAAAGGAGAAATGAGTTTACATTGTGAAACCTATCCCAGTTTCAGTGTAGGTCTCAGTTCATTCAAACCCACACTACATGGTATGAGCATATGTGGTTGTACATATTATCACAGAATTTAGGAAAATATAATGGGATTAGAGAATGTTTCCTAGAAAGCCTTCGGGAAATTTTTGGTTCAGAAAGGAAAAAGCTATTGAAGAGGAGTGTGGGTGTGGGGCATGATGTTAAAAATATGTATGCTCATTAAGAAATTCAGCAAAAAATGAAATTGACAAAATCTCTTGCCCATATTTTGTTGTCTTTTCCCCAGCCTGAAACTGTTTGGATTTCTACACAATAGTTTCAGTTGTGCTGCTAAGTGAATTATATTATCATCCGAACTTTCGCTCCCTTTGTGTTATGACACTGTCAATATCATTTTTTCTACAAAATCTACAGTGGGATGACCATGTTTTGACAAAGCCTGCAAATGCCACAAGCAGAGCTTGCATATTCCAAATGATTTGTTCCAAGCCAGTCTGCCATGTTGGCTCAAACGTGTCCAGACATTGGGGGCTTTTCCCCATTCTTCTGTCTGTTCTGTTAGAGTTCCGGTATGTGGCAGCTAATAAAAAGCAGTATCAAGAACCGAGATTGTGTTACATTACATCAGACACTTCTCAGATTAATTTTACAACTTGCAATTGTACATTTGGAGAAAATGCTTTAAAAATTAACTCTTGTCAGCACCTTGCATTAAACATAATGAAACACAAGTGACATTCTGATCATTTGAAAGTATTTGGAGCAGTGGTTGAGGTATGAAGACCCAAGGGGCTATGACCAAAATGGCTTGTTTTTCATAGACGGTATTCACAGGCGTTGGGGAGTAAGCCAGTGTCTCCTGTCACCCATCCCTCATGCTCCTGATGTCATTGACCAATTAAAAAAGGTAATTATTAAGAGGGTCTTCTGCTTTTCTGGCCATCAAAGGGGATGCAAGTAGTGATAAAGGTCTTTTCAATTGTGCCACCTGATTGGGGATTTATTTGTTTATCTATCTAATTTGTCCCCACCCATCTCCTCCCATCAGGGGCCTCTGGGCGGTTTACAATAATCAATTAAAACAACAGTCATAAAAGATACAGTATAAAATTACAATAATAAACAATATAAATAAGAGTAAAGATAAAAAGTCCAAGTGGCAAAAGAATCTAAAACAGTCCAAGTGTGGGAGGAGTGGTCTATAGCAGCTGACACTTAAAAAATCCCACTTCAAGGAGGTAAAATTTATGGATCTTGCTATGTATCTCCTCAAATATTTCTCAGCTCACAGTTTGTATACAGAAGAGATGGCTGAGGGAAGATATGCTTGCAATCTTCAGATATCTGCAGGGCTGTCATTTAGAAGAAGGAGTGGAAGAGTGGGTTATGGTCCAGATGGCAGGATCAGAATCAACAAGCTGAAACTACAAGGAAGTAGATTTAGACTGGTCATCAGGAGGAACTTCAGGACAGTCTGAGCTGTCAGGCCAGGGGACTGGCATCCTCATGAAGTGGTGAGATCTTCTCTGCTGGAGGTCTTCAAACAGAGGCTGGATGGTCATCTGTCAAAAAGGCTCTAGTGAAGGGAGTTAGACTATTTTAGATCAAGCCAAATCAAAAAATGCTAGGGAATTCCTGGAAGCTTGGCATTCAGACAAATCAGCTATCAATAGATACATAGAAATAAACTCCACTTACATATGATTTGAGAACCAATTTGATGTAGTGGTTAAGGCACTGGGCTAGAAACTGGGAGATTGTGAGTTCTAGTCCCACCCTAGGCACAAAGCCAGTTGGGTGACCTTGTGCCAGTAGCACTCTCTCAGCCCTAGGAAGAAGGCAATGGCAAACCACTTCCAAAAATCTTGCCAAGAAAACTGCTGGGAACTGGACACGATTGAATGGATAAAAAATCCCAAACATAAAAGCCTATGAAGAAATAAACAACCTAGAACTTATCTCCTCCAGCAGTCAACATCAAGTTAATGCTACAGGAAAAACAATCAGGGGAGAGACAATCAAGGAAACATCAAGGAATACCCCCACCAAGAGTGGTACAACTCTGGCCCAGACTGTTTTGGTCTCTTTCTCATACATTGTCCCTATTTCACCATATGTAGCTTGCAAAATGCTCTGAGAATTCTGGGCTGGCTTTGAATACAATATATTTGACTCTTTCATGATGACTTTTGCTGGTATCAGCTCATCTCCCTGAGGAGTTGGATTCCCCTGTCTATCACAGAAGTGCTGATATCACTTTATTCCTTTGTGAACATTGATTTAAAGAAGTCATTTAATATTTTCCGGCAAAGTGTATTTCTTCAGTCAATAAATTATCGTTGGTACCCCTTAGAGGCTTAGCTGTCTTCTCCACTGACCTCTTGTTTTTCATGGGCTGTAATTGGAAAAATGTCCTATTCTTTATCTTAACCACTAAAGCAATCAGCATGGACTCTTTGACTCTGCTTCCCATACATATATTTCATAGAAACTCTGATTTGTTGCATTACCCCTTCCATTCTGGGTATATGTTTGAATTTTACTATACTGTATGTATTCCCACGTATTCCACATATATGCATTTTTTCAATCCAACCCTCTGGGGGTTGGTTCGTTTACTACTGCTTGTTTTGATTCTTACTGTATTTTATTCTAGAAAGAATCTCTCTCTCTCTCTCTCTCTCTCTGGCATACATTAATCTCTTGCTGAACACTTTCCATTTTCAGTGCCCTTTTCCTTCCATACTTCATTTGATTATATTTCATCCAACGTCACTCACATTCTTTTGAATTTGGCTCAGCTGAAATTCTGGTTGTTGTTGTTGTTTTCCTCCTTTCAACAGGCTTGCTTTCCTTTCAGCTCAGCTAACTATGTAGAGGAACTAGTTGGATTTCCTGAACAACTAGTCTCCTAATTAACCAGTTTCCTAACTTTTTCTCCCTCTGAATAATATTTGTTGTAAGTTATTCTGCTGTATCAGTGTCCAGAGTGTTTTTCTCCCTCTTATAATTATCTAATAAGTAATCACTTTAACATACTGATATTAATGTGGGATAAAATCCACAACATCATCTTTCTGAGTCTCTATTGGCTATAGGGATATACTGTGTACATTGATTATTATTATGGGTTCTTGGCTATTCTAAGACAAGGTTTTTTAATCTGTATTTTATGGAACCCTAGGGTTCATTGTTTTTCTCTGAAGCTACATTTTTAAAAAATCCAAAAGAGAAATAAATAACCAAGAGTATTGCAGTTCCATCAAAAAATATGCTGGCAGCTACTCATTCTTTCAATTCTGGTCTGGGTAATGTGATGTCCCTCTTAACTTGTATCTATACAATACAAGTTAAGAGGGAGAAGGTGTGAGTTTATTAACACGTGAAAACCTTCCTGACTGCGTTCGGTCCAAAACTCTGCTAGGAGACTACACCTTTTTGAGAAGACATGAAAACAGTCCCTTTCAAGGTTGATGTTATTCCAATTTTCTGATGTTTTACTGGCTTATTTTGATATTTAGAGGAAAAGAATTGACTTTGCATTCCACAGTTTGAATGCAACCATATCTCTTTTTAAAAAGGCCACCAGATAATATACAATTTATATTATATGGCTCAAGCTGTGCAAAATAAATACATGCTGAGTATAAAGTGTAACCAGAAAAACCTTATTTCTACTCCAATTCTACCCCCTGGAAAACATTTTCACTTGCAGGCTAACTCAATTTAATGGGTTTATGATGCAAAACCTGACCTGTTTTGCAAACTAAAAGTAAAATAAAATTGATTTATGTGTGACAATGGATCAGAAGCCGTGTCTATCGATGATCACATGGTGAATTTCCAATGACAGGTGAAAAAGTGGCCAACTGCGTCACAGGTATTGTAGCCCATATCTGCTCTTAAAACTCCATAAATCTCTTTGCAAATCACCACCTTCCTTTCCCAGTTTTGGAATGTTGCCTTTATATCCCAAACAAAGCTAGCAGAAACGATGCATCTCTGCATTAATCCAGTGGGTAGGCTCCCTGTATATCTTGAAGAAGGAACTCACTGGAAAGACAACATGCATTCCGTACACTGTGTTTTCAGCCTTAGTGTTTTCATTTTCAGTCCCTCTCGGGACTTGCAGCCAAAGATGCTTCTCTAATAAACAGTCACTTTAAAATTTTTACAGGTTTACTGTATTATTTCTCTGTACTGAATGTTCTCTGTTTTCAGGCACAGAGAGATATTTATCGCCCTGTGCGCAACCATTTGCAGTGATCCATTCAATTATCCCTGGTAGAAAAGAGAGAAGAAACAAACACTCTTAATTTCATTTGCCACCTAAAGCAAGCTCAGAATGATTGCAGCCACATTTTAACCTCTCTCTTGACTCACCACAATTAAACAAACAGTGCATTAGCACATCAAACCATTAAAGAACCCCGTTTTATTTTTCCTGGGTGCCATAGATATTGAATTATTCTAGAACACTGGAGGGGGAGGACGTCTAGTGGTAACTATTAGCAGTGCCTGTTGTTTCCCAGAATGCATGGCTGCTATTATAAAAGAAAATAAATTCCATCATGAGTGCTGAATGGGCAAAAGGCAGTGAAAATCAAAATTCTCCTTACATATTTATTATTTGTGATATTGATCTGGAAATAAATGAATATTTAACCCGAAGGGGCTCATTTAGTTCAGTTTTTCATTACTTTTTTCTGCAGTTCATTACAGTGACTTAGCAGTCACTGTAGTTCTTTGTTGAGAGCAGTGTTTTTCAACCTTGGAAACTTTAAGAAGTGTGTACTTCAACTCCCAGAATTCCCCAGCCAGCATGCCTTCTGGGGAACTCTGGGAGTTGAAGTGCATACTTCTTAAAGTTGCCAAGGTTGAAAAACACTGGTTAGTTTTGGCTGGAGATCATTGGTGACATTATTATTGTCAGCACAGTCATTGGGTGGGTGAATCACTGAGGTTATGCAGATGGTGACTTGCCAAATTAGTAGTCCAGTGGAAATTTAAAAGAGAGACTTGCTGCAGCTGAATGGGCATGAAGAAGACAAAAGAAGACTAATCCTCAAAGAAGGCACTTGAATGCAATACCTGTGAAAGATTTTTGTTCAATTTCAGTTCTCAACCGGAGCCCTATTCTTCCCAGTTTCTCTTTGAACACTATTGCTTTCGCCTTTATCTTCCTTACAAATATAAGCAACATGTTGCTTTTTGTGCTGCAATATCATATGCAGAGAAAAATATAAGTCCCTTTAGGCTGATATAAAAATAAAGATGTACCAGAAATTATATTTTATTGCCATTTAAAAAAAAAAAAACATGATTGGTTCCAACATCTACTTGACAAATAATAAAAAAATAATAGGCAACTCATCTGAAAGATTAAACACAAAAACACAGCCTCCTTCCTTTTATCCTCTTACACACTAGTTGGTGATTTCTCCCAACTGGTATCCAGGAGGTATGATGGCCGATGGCTATTGACATTTTTAGTTATGAATTTTTCTTTCAAAATGTTTAAATGGTAGAAGAGGATCTCATTATGTTTCTACAAGACCATTTTAATCCTAGACTAAAATTATGCTACGATAATCAAAGCAACTGGGAACAGGTGGTTCTTTCATGCCTATGTTCCCCCGTGGGTCTATGGAAACTTTACTGTAAGGAAGAACTGATTGTCTGGCTTCACAGAAACAAAATATCAATGTTCCTGTGTTAAAGGTAGTTCACTGACTTAACATCCTTGGATCCAGTGAAATATTATTAAAAAACAGCAGCTGTCAAGCAGCAGAAAACATAGATGCCCAGCGTCTGAGGATGAAAGGACCTCACAGGGGAGCAACCAACTGCTGGAGGAGAGGAACCATCGCAGGTACTACAGCCAACTGGAGCCAAGGTGCTACAAGAAAGAACAAAGCCCTAGAGATCATCTGCTCTGAACAGCTTAACACAGCCCAGGTGGGAAAACAGTCTTGAAACATGAGCAGTATGCATTTGCAATGAACCAGGGGTGGGAAGAAGACAAAGCCATCAATTCCTATGGTCCAGAAGTGGTGAGTCACCCCTGCTGGTGATGGGCCCAACAGAAAATGTGGATTTGTCCTTTAAGTGGTAGTCTTGGGGTAGATTCCACTGAGCAAATCTCATGTATGCATTCTGTTGAAATGGCCTTATGGCATTTACCCGACTAGAAGGCCCCTACAACTGATTCTACGTGCCGATTTTCTGTATAGCTCCTGCTGATGGGATTGGCCATCACTTTAGCATGTTAGAGCAATGTTAGAGTGGAATGTTTTACAGTCTTTGCAGGTAATTCAGAGGAAGGATAAATTATAATATAATAGACAGGTGGTTTAGCAATACAGTCAGAGATATTAGAAAAACTGTAATAACATTTCATGGAAAGATAATGGTTTTCCCCATATTACTATAATTTGAAAATATCTAACCCTGCTTTATGGATGGTTGTACAAATTATATCACAGTTGATTAATTATTCTTTTTATAGTTCTCAAATTTAGTTTAAAGTTAAAATGTACCCTGTCAAATAGCTTCATTTATTCAGAAAGTACAGTAGCACATATTCTGTCATCTCTTAAATGTAATTTGAACAGCTGTCAAGGGAAGGAAAAAAATAAAAAGACCATCACTACTGAAAGACTCTCAAATATTAAGAGGTTGTAGGAAAGCATATTTTATCGTCATATATATATATATATATATATATATATATATATATATATATATAGGTAAAGGTTTCCCTTGACATTAAGTCCAGTCGTGTCCGACTCTAGGGGGTGGTGCTCATCTCCATTTCAAAGTCGAAGAGCCAGCGTTTGTCCGTAGACACTTCCGTGGTCATGTGGCCAGCATGACTAAATGGAACGCCGTTACCTGCCCGCCGAAGTGGTACCTATTAATCTACTCACATTTGCATGTTTTCGAACTGCTAGGTTGATACACACACACACACACACACACAGTATATACAGTACATACAGTACATACTATATACTGTGTGTGTGTGTGTGTGTCTGTATGTGTGTGTGTGTGTGTATAGTGTATATACAGTATATATAGTGTGTGTGTATGTATGTACTGTGTGTGTGTATTTTGTTGTTGTTTATTTGTTCAGTCACTTCCGACTCTTCGTGACTTCATGGACCATCCCATGCCAGAGCTTCCTGTTGGTCGTCAACACCCCCAGCTTCCCCAGGGACAAATCCATCACCTCTAGAATATCATCCATCCATGCCCTTGGTCGGCCCCTCTTCCTTTTGCCTTCCACTCTCCCTAGCATCAGCATCTTCTCCAGGGTGTCCTGTCTTCTCATTATGTGTGTGTATGTGTGTGTATCAGGAATCCATCCATCCATCCATCATCTAGGCTTCTGGCTTTTATTATGCAGATTGAATGAGGGTTACACATAAATTCAACCTACTGCTGTTGCACATTTACATAATGATTTTCCTCTTCAAAATGTACTGTTAAACATTTTCCATTTCATAACATGTTCTGAATTTCTTTTATGGAATTGTCTGGACCACTGAAAAGGAGCACATGCCAAGGACTGTGAAACCTGAGAATTCTCCATGTTTTAATCCTAACTTGCCAGGTTGAGGAAGATATATCCTAAATTACATTTGAGCAGGATTAGACAAAATTCTGCAGCATAGTGATACATTTTAATTATGTTTTTTCCCTTTGGCAGAACACAAATATGGATAATGATATAATGATGATACTTTGATGATGAAGAGGAAAAATCCATATCAGTTTTCCCCAAATTAATTGCTTCTAGAGGCGTTGAATTGAAGCTCCTTGAATTTTCAACAAGTATGGATAAGATTGATATACCCAACCACATCTTTTCTACATGGTGGAGGGGGAAAATAATAGTTGAGTGTTCTTATTAAGAAGGGTAGGCTCATGTCACAAATGTGGAAACTATTGAATGAACTAAGCCATGAAGGAATGATGATACAATAGAATCCATTATTCCTTAAATCTTGTTTAAAATCCAGCACCTACAACTTCCTAGCAACCAATCCTCCTGAGTTTCCTTAGAGTTGTTCCTCTAAAGATTTCACTGTGCAACTATTTTTGATAAATGAAGCATATAGAAATGTATACCAGGATTTCTTTTGTGCAGACTTCTATGGTTTTCTCACAAGCTGGAAGAAAAGTAGCATTTCTTCAGCTAATGTTGTGAATCTGCAAAGCACAGTGGTAAGTTCTATAATCTCTAATTTTGCTTAGCATGTTGAAAGCAAAATAATATTCCTGAATGTTTTAAAAATGTACGTTAAAAGAACCTTGGCATTTCTCCCAGCATGGTTTGGCTTACCCACCTGTTCTTCACACCAACAGTCCTGATGGCAATTACTTTGGGCCAGGGAAAACACCATAGGTCAGTCCATTTCTACATGATTTACCAACTTTTGTTCATTTCAAAGCTTTGCTGAAATGTCTATGGAAACCATAATGATACGTATGGGAGTTCCATTTATTAATACTTTGGGGAGTGGTAGAAAGAACTCTGGTAGTTTTCTGCACTTGCCAAACTCATCACTAATTGTCCTTAGCTATGCATTTAAGTACTGATGTTAAATATGTTGGAGGTCCCAGCAAATCAGCATGCCTCATTAGCACGTGGATGAGTTCACTCTAGGATGCAAATTCTCTATGTGCTTCTGGAGGAAGCTGTTTGTTGCCCCTCCTACATTCCTCACTTCCTCCTTCTTCACCATCCTGGAAGGGACCATGCAGCTGCAGCTCTTTCCATCTTGGGCCATGCATCATCCTGGATTCAGGAGGTTTCCCCTTTTTCCATGCAGCCTTCAGCAGCAATGAGGGCTGAGGGTCAATTTAGTTTAGGGAAAAGAAAGAACAAGAATCATCATTTTTATTCTGAATGAATGTAACTGGACCAAATAAATCAGTAAGACTCTTTTTACTTATTTTTGAACCTACTGTGTCTAAGTATGTAATTCTTTATGCTTGGGTGGGCTAAGTGTGTAAGATCAATAACCTATATTTCTGTAACATGCTTATTAATGCTATTTTAGATAATATTCTTTTTCTGTGCACATCTTTTGCTGTATTAAGCTCTGCTCCATTCAGTGGTCCTAGCTGTCCACTAATGGCTTCAAAATATTTGTAGCTTTCCCCCCAAAACTCATTAAAATCATGTCAAAACAGAACAATTGATAGCAATATTTAAAAAATAAATACCACTATTACTACTAATACCACCACCACCACCACCACCCATGGAACAGAATAATTCCAAAACATATGTAACAAGATAGCAAATTAAAGAAATGTTACCCATTCAGAAGACAGTTGGACCCCCACATTCATATCCCAGCTTTACTCTGACCTCTGTATTCCAACTGCATAGAGGAATTGACCATGTGGATTGACACTAAGGCATATAAAATAGGGCTGCACAGTGGTTTTGCATACAAAGGGAAAAGGTGCTTTGGAGTGCATGGTACCTAGCAGCCACCTGCAACCCTTTAAAGCAGCTGCATTTTTTTCTGGGGGTTGTACAGCCACCTCCCACAATTGTAGCATGATTATGGGGAGAGATGCGCTTGGCTTAAGAGGCTGTGATGTTCATACCTGCCTGTGCTCTGAAGCACCTTTTTGCCTTCAAATCTGAAGCATTGCACAACTCTAATGTTTCTATCCTTTGAGGCGTGAAGCATAATTCTGTCAAGCATTTGCATCCTGAGACAGCCATTAGTGGAAATTAGACATTATACCAACTGAGTCTCTTTTTTGCTCATCTAGTGGAATGGTTGAGTCCCAGATTCATGACAATTCAGGAGACTGATTTCCAAACAGCCAGCCACAAGCCTCTTTCTTATCCATGAAAAGACCCATCTCCTTGACAGATCAGAGTGAGGCTGTTAGGAAGAAAGTGAAAAAATCTCCACTCCAGTGTATTACAGAACAAATTGATTCTAAATGGAAAGAGCTCAGTTACTGAAATTTTTGCAACCCCATCCTTTTCATTTCAATAAATCTTGCTAAAGAAAATTCTTGGAGACTTTTTTCTCGGAAGAAATGCTTTTGGTTTCAGGCAGCTGTCGAAGAGCCTGCCCTCTAGCCTAGTACTGCTTCTCTTGATTGATAGCAGGAACTCCAGCTAAGGTCTTGTCTGTCGCTTGTTATCCAATATATTCAACTGGAAATATCTGGAACTAAATTTGAGACCTTCCTCCCATCAAATAGATGTCCTGCAACTGGACAATGGCCTCCCCAGTAGAACAGTAGAACAGAAAAGAATGTGTCTAGCTCATGATTATACACCCTAATTCACAGCAGCTTTCTATGGTTTAAGTCATAGATTTTACTATAGATCTAGCCTCATACTTCCTGCCAACAAAGGATGTCTGGTCTCAGTTTTTTGGTTCCTTTGCTAAGGACTTAATTCTCCAACAATTTCTGTAGAACATGAATGGAAAGGAGAGTCCTGCACAGAACTGAATGTCCCACTGAAGTGAATGGGCCTTGGGTTGTATCAATCGTATTTGTTTGGAGCCTTTTTCCAGCACAAGATTTTTCATTTGAGTAGACAGTAAACAGTTATACTGATTGCAGAAGCTCTGAAACGACAAGCCCAAGTTATGATTAAGAAGCAACTCCTCTTGTTCTGCTGAACAATAGAATATCAGATCAATGTTCATGTAAAATGATTTTTTTAAAAACAAACAATCCCTTCTAGATTGTAGGTTGCTTTAACAAGTATTTACTGGATGCTGAAATGGCCTCAGTTTTGGCAGTAATTTTTT
This sequence comes from Candoia aspera, assembly GCF_035149785.1. Taxonomy (NCBI): domain Eukaryota; kingdom Metazoa; phylum Chordata; class Lepidosauria; order Squamata; family Candoiidae; genus Candoia; species Candoia aspera. The sequence goes on along the minus strand of NC_086163.1, from coordinate 19,788,844 downwards.
CTATCTTCAACTCCCATTTTTATCTGAGATTTTGGCAGTCCTCTGTATCTATTTGCCTCTCTCTTTCTCTTTCTCATTTTGGATCTCTTATAAATTTAGACTTGCATTCTAAATATTTGCTTTATAACATTAGCACTCCGTCCTGTAATTGATTAAATTATACTGCACATTTTTTTTGCGGCTTTAACTAATAACTTAAAATAAATAAGATTGTAATTATCAGTTTCCATTTACCCATTTATTAAATCACAAGGTTCACACCAAGCAGTCAGGGTTTTTATTTTGTGTGTGTGTTATAATAAGGCAATCTCTCCATGATGACAGATGGTGTTTCATTTTGCCGACGCTGTGCTAAAGTGCTATGAGTTGTGATGTGTTTGATTTTATTAGAGATCAGATTTAACACATGCATGCTACATAACTGCAATAGCATTCCCATTTCTCATCTGTGGGAGAAAATGAAACTGTGATGAAATGTAATATACTCACCCTCAGGCAGAACTAGTTGGGTTGGGAATTGCAACATTATAAATCTAATGGATATTGCTCTACAGGACTCTCGGAATTTACTGTTATTATGTTCAGAGAAGGAACTTGCTTTTGTAAAACTCTACGACTATTTTGTTGGCATTGCTGCAATTTCACATTATTTAATTGCTACATCGCAACAGGTGGCTGCTTTGAGAAGTAACCTAAATTCGAAGGAACACATCCGTCAAAGGGCTCGGGAGGGAAATAATCATAAATGGCTGAACAATAAAGTAAGTGCAATTATAGTCAACTTCTACTAAAAGACAGCTGGAACTAAGAAGTCTTCACTTAAGTTGTGTATTCTCTTCAGAGGAATGCCTGAGTTAAAAATCAGGGACAGAAATCTTAGGGACATTTGGAAGGGCATTTTTTTAGATGTTTATTTTGCCAAGGTGGAAGCTTGGAGATCATGGGATGGTGTGATACAGTGTCTAGCATCTTATGCTGAATGACAAAAGAGTTGGCAGTTTTATAGGTAGACTAGAGCATTATGCCCAACTGATGAACCATCAGCTTTATAGGCTGAGGTGGAATCTTATTGGCTATCTGTGCTGGTCAGCAGTTGTACAGATCTAGCTGGAACCTTTGATCTTGTTTCACCGAATGTCTCCAAGGATGAAAGCTTCTCCCTCACTTTTCTCCTTGAGCACATTTCTGTGCTTATAAAATGCTATTATGCTGAAGGGAGGAACCACCTACTCTCTGCTGATGGAGCTTCCTTACCCACATCCAAGGACATCCCCTCCCTTTTCCTTGCACATTCCCTTTTAATCTGGACATCAGTTACCCCATATAACCTGTAAAGAGCTACACAGTTGGTTAAAGATATTATTTTATACACTCTGCTTCCTTTTGGTTTTCTACTGCAGTGATGCACAGTTGAGAATTTTGTTTCCAAAGATAATGCAAGATGCTCATCAGAACATCGGCTTTTGATCTGGAGATCAATATGTCATCTGCTAGTTATATTTTCATCTTCAAAAACAGCAAGTCGACTTGCCTATCCTTATCATGTTAAATAATTGCAAACTAGCTTATTGAGGCACTGCCAGGAATTTTTTAAAGAGGTAATTAAAATAGCATTGTGACTATCCCTTCTCCCCATGACATCCAATATATTTCCCATTATTTGACTCCGGTCTTTATGAGAAACCATTATGACTTATTCTTCAAAGCAGGGAGAGAAAGGTATTTCTTTTGCCCTTCCTGTAATTTCCAGTGTTTTTCTTTATAACTTCCTTTGCATTGAGATACACAGCAGCAACTGAAAACTTGGAAACCCAGTTGTGCTTATTACTGCCTACACTGTAGTGTACTTGACAGGGTTTGAAGAACACAGCCATAATTCTGCAAAAGGACAGATTATATTTTGTGTGTTCAGAACTTAATCCACATAAAGGGGAGATTTTGAATAGGTGTCCTATTTATGGCAAAACCATAGCTGCATTACCAAGATCTTTCATCTTGTGCCTTCTTAACTGGAGATAAAGTGAATAACAATCAATTACATCAGGTTGCAAATCACATAGAACAACCTGCTCCATCATCTTGGAACAAGTCAGTGACAAGTTACCATCTTAACTGCTTTACTCTCCAAACTGATAGGAAAAATCTCTGCATTATAAGTTCCATCCTATCATAGGGGAGGTCCAAAGTATAGTTTTCTGAATGAGATCCTGTGTGGGAAGACCCAAGATTAAAATGTGGGGAGAATCTATCTTTGGGATGGGCTAAATCCCAACACTATATAAAGGTACTTTCAGAAGGTATATCCACTTGCATATAAAAGTCTGATAGACTTTGGAAAGGCAAGACAAAACCTGACCTGCATGAGGGCTATTTGATCAGATGAATTACTAACAGTAAGGGGCTAAGCTCAGAAGAACACTTATAGAGATGTAGTTAGGTTTCTATTGATTCTTCAGATTATTTGATCCAGGTCAGCTGATGAACAGAAATATCATTTCTGGCCAATGTTTATAAGTGGGATGCTACACCACAAGGCTTCAGCAAAGGATCGTTACCTTGTCGTGGTGCTGGAGCTTGAGCACCTCAATGATGCCATGAGCTAAACCGTGAAGGGCCACCCAAGACGGGAAGGTCATGACAGAGAGGCCAGACTAAATGCGATCCCTGGGGAAGGTAATGGCAACCCACCCCAGTATTCTTGCCGTGAAAACTAAATGGATCAGTACAACCAGAGATATGTCGGTATACCATCGGAAGATGAGACCCCCAGGTCGGAAGATGGTCAAAATGCTACTGGGGAGGAACAGAGGATGAGCTCAACTAGCCCCAGATGTGATGACGCAGCTAGCTCAAAGCCAAAAGGACGGCTAGCAGCCGACGGTGCTGGTGGTGAACGGTGAATCCGATGTTCTAAGGATCAACACACCATTGGAACCTGGAATGTCAGATCCATGAGCCAGGGCAAATTGGATGCGGTTATTGGTCAGATGTCAAGATTAAAGATAGACATTCTGGGCGTCAGTGAACTGAAATGGACTGGAATGGGCCACTTCACATCAAATGACCACCAGATCTACTACTGTGGGCAAGAGGACCACAGAAGAAATGGAGTAGCCTTCATAATTAATAGTAAAGTGGCTAAAGCTGTGCTTGGATACAATCCAAAAAACGATAGAATGATCTCAATTCGAATTCAGGGCAAGCCATCTAACATCACAGTGATCCAAATATACGCCCCAACCACAGATGCTGAAGAAGCTGAAGTAGAGCAGTTCTATGAGGATCTGCAGCACCTACTGGACAACACGCCTAAAAGAGATGTTATTTTCATCACAGGAGACCGGAATGCTAAGGTGGGCAGTCAAATGACACCTCGAATTACAGGTAAGTATGGCCTGGGAGAACAAAATGAAGCAGGACATAGGCTGATAGAATTTTGCCAAGACAATTCACTCTGCATAACAAACACTCTCTTCCAACAACCTAAGAGACGGCTTTATACATGGGCTTCACCAGATGGACAACACTGGAATCAGATTGACTACATCCTTTGCAGCCAAAGGTGGCAGACATCTGTACAGTCGGTAACAACAAGGCCTGGAGCTGACTGTAGTTCAGATCACGAACTTCTTCTTGCACAATTTAGGATCAGACTAAAGAGATTAGGGAAGACCCACAGATCAGCTAGATATGAGCTCACTAATATTCCTAAGGAATATGCAGTGGAGGTGAAGAATTGATTTAAGGGACTGGACTTAGTAGATAGGGTCCCGGAAGAACTCTGGACAGAAGCTCGCAGCATTGTTCAGGAGGCGGCAACAAAATACCTCCCAAAGAAAGAGAAAACCAAGAAGGCAAAATGGCTGTCTGCTGAGACACTAGAAGTAGCCCAAGAAAGAAGGAAAGCAAAAGGCGACAGTGATAGGGGCAGATATGCCCAATTAAATGCAAAATTCCAGAGGTTAGCCAGAAGAGATAAGGAATTATTTTTAAACAAGCAATGCGCGGAAGTGGAAGAAGACAATAGAATAGGAAGGACAAGAGACCTCTTCCAGAAAATTAGAAACATCGGAGGTAAATTCCAGGCAAAAATGGGTATGATCAAAAACAAAGATGGCAAGGACCTAACAGAAGAAGAAGAGATCAAGAAAAAGTGGCAAGAATATACAGAAGACCTGTATAGGAAGGATAACAATATCGGGGATAGCTTTGATGGTGTGGTCAGTGAGCTAGAGCCAGACATCCTGAAGAGTGAGGTTGAATGGGCCTTAAGAAGCATTGCTAATAACAAGGCAGCAGGAGACGACGGCATCCCAGCTGAACTGTTCAAAATCTTGCGAGATGATGCTGTCAAGGTAATGCATGCTATATGCCAGCAAATTTGGAAAACACAAGAATGGCCATCAGATTGGAAAAAATCAACTTATATCCCCATACCAAAAAAGGGAAACACTAAAGAATGTTCAAACTATCGAACAGTGGCACTCATTTCACATGCCAGTAAGGTAATGCTCAAGATCCTGCAAGGTAGACTTCAGCAGTTCATGGAGTGAGAATTGCCAGATGTACAAGCTGGGTTTAGAAAAGGCAGAGGAACTAGGGACCAAATTGCCAATATCTGCTGGATAATGGAAAAAGCCAGGGAGTTTCAGAAAAACATCTATTTCTGTTTTATTGACTATTCTAAAGCCTTTGACTGTGTGGACCATAACAAATTGTGGCAAGTTCTTAGTGGTATGGGGATACCAAGTCATCTTGTATGCCTCCTGAAGAATCTGTATAACGACCAAGTAGCAACAGTAAGAACAGACCACGGAACAACGGACTGGTTTAAGATTGGGAAAGGAGTATGGCAGGGCTGTATCCTCTCACCCTACCTATTCAACTTGTATGCAGAACACATCATGCGACAAGCTGGCCTTGAGGAATCCAAGGCTGGAGTTAAAATCTCTGGAAGAAACATTAACAATCTCAGATATGCAGATGATACCACTTTGATGGCTGAAAGCGAAGAGGAACCGTGGAGCCTTATGATGAAGGTGAAAGAAGAAAGTGCAAAAGCTGGTTTGCAGCTAAACCTCTAAAAAACCAAGATTATGGCAACCAGCTTGATTGATAAGTGGCAAATAGAGGGAGAAAATGTAGAAGCAGTGAAAGACTTTGTATTCCTAGGTGCAAAGATTACTGCAGATGCTGACTGCAGCCAGGAAATCAGAAGACGCTTAATCCTTGGGAGAAGAGCAATGACAAATCTCGATAAAATAGTTAAGAGCAGAGACATCACACTGACAACAAAGGCCCGCATAGTTAAAGCAATGATGTTCCCCGTAGTAACATATGGCTGCGAGAGCTGGACCATAAGGAAGGCTGAGCGAAGGAAGATCGATGCTTTTGAACTGTGGTGTTGGAGGAAAATTCTGAGAGTGCCTTGGACTGCAAGAAGATCAAACCAGTCCATCCTCCAGGAAATAAAGCCAGACTGCTCACTTGAGGGAATGGTATTAAAGGCAAAATTGAAGTACTTTGGCCACATAATGAGAAGACAGGACACCCTGGAGAAGATGCTCATGCTGGGGAGAGTGGAAGGCAAAAGGAAGAGGGGCCGACCAAGGGCAAGGTGGATGGATGATATTCTAGAGGTGCCGGACCCGTCCCTGGGGGAGCTGGGGGTGTTGACGACCGACAGGAAGCTCTGGCGTGGGCTGGTCCATGAAGTCACGAAGAGCTGGAAGCGACTAAACGAATAAACAACAAACACCACAAGGAAACATCAGGCCTCTACCATCTCCGATCTTTCTGTAGTACAGAGAAAAAGATGTCTGACTTTCATTGGTTGAACACAGGTAGTCCTCGACTTACGACCACAATTGGGACTGGAATTTCCATTGTTAAGCAAGGCAGTTGTTAAGTGAGTTATGCCTGAGTTTATGACCTTTTTTGCTGTGGTTGTTAAGCAAATCACTGTGGTCTTTAAACAAATCTGGCTTCCTCCACTGACTTTGCTTGTCGGAAGCAGTCTGGAAAGGTTGAAAATGGCGATCATGTGACCATGGAACGCTGCGACGGTCATAAATGCAAACTGGTTGCCAAGTGCCCAAATTGTGATCACATGACCACAGGGAAACTGCGATGGTCATAAGTGTGAGGACAGGTCCTAAGTTGGTTTTTCCAGCACCGTTGTAAGTTCAAACCATCACTAAACAAATGTTGTTAAACGAGGACTACCTGTATAGAAGAGATTTTAGGCTAACCAAGTTTCTGCACAGACTAAAGCGAGCAAGCTTAAAACTTGGCAAACTTGAGTTAGGTCGGAAGCATTGGAAGGTGCTACAAATCCAACTAGAAGGGACACCAAACTTTATTCAGAAGTAGACATCCAGGGGACAAAGCAGGCATCCCCAACTGGCTGCATTGGTGCAGTGAAACCACAGTGATTGCCCAAGGATGTCACATGCTGATTCAGCTCGGCAAGTGTGGTGTAATTCACACGGGAGACCTAGATGTACCATTAGGCCTGAAAGATCACATCCCCAAATCCCTTATTTTTAAAAAAATTAGCCTAGAAGATAGGACCAGAATATTTTCCCTGAACGTGTTCCTTTTCTATGTATAGGGAACGGTATCTCTCTCTTTGATTCTATATGCTGGAGCAATTCAGTCATGTGGCCCGTTCTAACTATGAAGTAGCAAAACCGCCGAAGCACGATTTTGCCACTTCCATAACAACAGAGAAATTGGGGTTTGCTGTTATATGCAGAGGTCTTAAACAAGCCAAATGTCTTCAAAACCCAGCGTAATCACAACTGATAACAATTGTGTTTAACTTTCTAGCATGACTGTGCTGGAGGGCCTGCTGAAATGATTATCCATCTAGAGCTGTGGCATTTTTCTGTGGGTAAGCACAGCAGGTAGATGGTTCTTTAGTCTTAAGACATTCAGCAGACAGTTTGCTTGTAAATAAGCTTCGCATGCTTGAGATGAAATCAACGGAGATGAAGCTACCTCTGCGAAGGGCTTATTGGATCTCATGAGGAGAAGAAAAAAGAAGTTCTCTGCGCTAATCCTTCCTTTAGCTTTAGTTTTCTGGAGAAGAAAAAAACCCAACCCAACCCAACCTGAACAAACAAAACAAAACCCACCAAATCAATAATGCTTAAACAGAAGAGTTTAAATCTCAGCACCTATTTCACCATTTAGTAAGAATAAGAAAGGAAGTATGAATTGGTGGTATTAGATCTCTGGACACTTTGAAATTTATTTATTTATTTGTGAATGACTGGATGGATGAATGATCCAACAAAGGTAGTTCCATACCTGGGCTGGATTGAATCCTGGTTTGGGACTGGACTGAATCCTGGTTTGGGACTTCTAGATCGTGAAGAGTAGGTTATGGCAACCAGCTTGATTGATAACTGGCAAATAGAGGGAGAAAATGTAGAAGCCGTGAAAGACTTTGTATTTCTAGGTGCAAAGATTACTGCAGATGCTGACTGCAGTCAGGAAATCAGAAGACGCTTAATCCTTGAGAGAAGAGCAATGACAAATCTTGATAAAATAGTTAAGAGCAGAGACATCACACTGACAACAAAGGCCCGCATAGTTAAAGCAATGGTGTTCCCGTAGTAACATATGGCTGCGAGAGCTGGACCATAAGGAAGGCTGAGAGAAGGAAGATAGATGCTTTGGAACTGTGGTGTTGGAGGAAAATTCTGAGAGTGCCTTGGACTGCAAGAAGATCCAACCAGTCCATCCTCCAGGAAATAAAGCCAGACTGCTCACTTGAGGGAATGATATTAAAGGCAAAACTGAAATACTTTGGCCACATAATGAGAAGACAGGACACCCTGGAGAAGATGCTGATGCTAGGGAGAGTGGAAGGCAAAAGGAAGAGGGGCCGACCAAGGGCAAGATGGATGGATGATATTCTAGAGGTGACGGACGCGTCCCTGGGGGAGCTGGGGGTGTTGACGACCGACAGGAAGCTCTGGCGTGGGCTGGTCCATGAAGTCACGAAGAGTCGGAAGCGACTAAACGAATAAACAAACAAAAAACAGAAGGGGCCACTTAAAACACTGAGTCTAAATAGCTTAGTGCAGAACATGGATTTAGATTCCACACCTCTCTAAGGGAGTAAACTGTGTTGATTTCATTGAATGACTACGTTAGATGTGAACATTTAGGCCATCAAAAACTTAGCTCCAAAGCATCCTCACCAGTGGCCTCTCCTTGAACATATCCATCAAAAGGGGTGGGGGTGGGGGTTGTCCACTTCCCATGATAATTGGTTCTGCTCTTTAATAGCTGTTTTTGTTAGGAAGCTTTTCCTAATGATGAACTTGAATTTGTCTTCCTGTAACTTAAGACCGTTATTGTATGTCCAGCATTCCAGGATGTTAGAGGATAAATTAGGGCCTTCTACAGGGTGATAGAGTGATAAATGAATAATGAATGAAATAAATAATCAGATCCAGTCTGAAGGGTTAAACCACAGAGAGATTTCCCCAATCTTGAAGATAAAGTTATTGCACCATAAAGTTCCAGTGCTAAGCATCAATTCCATTTGACATGCCTGTAGATAAAAATCTGATCATTCAGAATTCACCCATGCCGGACTGCAATGTTGAATACATATTAAAAGGGTGGCTTTCATTTGTATCTCACTTTATACTGAAGCTGTGCATTTTATGATTGGATTTTACAGAAGTTGAACTCTAATACATCGAGAAGGCCCCTGGTTGGGAAAGGTTGGCCAAAGTCTTCAATATGTATTTTAAAATGCATGGTATATATTACAGAAAAGGATTTTTTTTAGAAGGAAGGCATTTGTAGACAAAAGGACTTATGTTCTTTGAGACTGTTCTGCAGCAAAAGATTTCCTCTGCTAGTATTTAATATTCCTCCTATCTACCTGCTGCTAGATTTATATGTCAGATAACCAGTAAAAAGAAGCACACAAATATATCATGCTAAAAATGCTATCAACCTGAAATTGTATCCTGGAGATCTTCTGACTGGTACAGTTAGCTTCAGTTCAGCCTAAAATACCCAGGAGACTATCCAACAAAGATGAATCTTGCCTCTCCTGGAGCAATAGGAAGAACGGGAACTTAATAATCTTGCTAGGCAAATTTGTCATAGCAGTCACTTTAAAGAAAAGGGAGAGAGATGTCCCTCTGTTTCCAAAATATATCCCAGTTCTGTGTAAATCGAACTAGTGCTATTCCATGGCTTATGAAGCAACTGCCAACAGAGAAATAACATCCATTCTATAGGAAAATGCGTTGGGCTTGGGTTAGGCCATGACTTCTGATCCTATCTATCTTCTCTTTTGTTGGCTTTCCAATCTTGCTTGTGTTTCACCTATTCCCAGAAAAATATCCAAGCAATGGGTGGATGGATGGAAATCACATTTTCTGGCTTGCTGAGCACTCTATCAGGAAATGTATTTGATCAGAAGTTGCTTGTAGGTTACTTGATATTAAATTCCAAATGATGAAACCCGTAATTTGTGATGTCCTATTTGTAGCTTACATCTTCTCTGTTTACTTTGTCTTTTGTATCCAATATCCTTAATGTTGGGATCAATTTTATTGATGGTGAAAACTCTCATTCTCTGCTGCTCTTTTGGCCAGATTTTTACAGAAGAGGAGAGGAGGAGAGCTGGAGAATAACCAAGCTTAATGTCTTGTGTTTGCGATTCTATTTAGCTTGAAATCAGCAACTGACATATTAATTATAATAATCTGTTAAATGTATTTTACCTAACTGTTAATTATGGCAGGCCATTCTCATCAATTTCTCTGGGTAGCTTATTAATTCCACCCAGATGGTTTGGCTTTGAGACGGCAACACTGAGTGTTAATGCAATGAAGCAGGTTGCCAAGCTACAGCAGCCCAAAGAAAAAAGAAAAAGAGAGAGAGGAGAAAGTGAGAGAGAAAGAGAGAAGAAAAAGAAGATGAGGAGGAGGAGGAATGAAAATATGTATCATAACTGAATGGGGCCAAAGGATGATGCATCAGTGAAGGAACCCTTCCTACTGCTTGCACAAGAGAGTTCTCTGCTCAAACTCTGCCAATTAATTGCTTTTAGGAAATGGCTGGAGCCCTCCCATGGTGTTGGAATTAGAGATACGCAGTCAACTCAATGGATAATGTCATTGCATCCTATCCCAGTACCAGGGGACTTGAGAGATACTAAGAATTCAGGACTTCTTGCCCAGTGTTATAATCTTAATTCAGGTTTGGCTGCTCCATGCCAGGTTGTTATATAAATAAAATCTGTCACACAAAGGTAGACTATATCCCTCACAATCACAAGGATTTTAGGACTTGCTTGGCCCTAAAACATTAGAAGTGCACTATATAAATCACAGTGAAAAGGAATAAACATCATTGAAAGCAACAATAGAGCTGTCTCCAAACTCTCTCTCTCTCTCTCTCTTTGTGTGTGTGTGTGTGTGTGTCTATCTTTTATCTACTGGATATAGAGGTTGAATGTGTTCCACACATGCTTTTAAAGTGACCACTATACTTGCACTGGTGCTCAGACTTAATACACCCACTCTTGAGTCTGATATACAGGAATTCACTCATGATGAGGAAATTGAGGTATTCTTATTAAATGTGTTTTGAAGGCAGTAGCAAAATGTTCATTCATAGCCTTAGCTTATAGAAACCGTTTGGTGCCTTCAATGAAATGTTAACTTCATACATTTTCTTCCTTTTATATATGTACTGTATGCAATGTTACTTATGCATTTATTAATGGTGTGCTGTATTTTTGGATTCTGTGTCTTGGTCTTGGCCAATCAATCAATCAATCAATCAATCAATCAATCAGAAGATCTATCTGTCTCCAGTGTGGCATAGTGGTTAAGATGCTGGAGGAGCATGGACCCACATTCTAGTCTTCCCTTAGGCATGGAAGACACTGGGTGACTTTGGGCCAGTCACTCTGTCTCAGCCCTAGACTGAGAAGGTGAAGATAGAAGCCCCAAGGAGGGCACATATACACCATTGCTGCGTGAGCTGTACTGGGTGCCAGTTTGCTTCTGTGTCCAATTCAAGGTGTTGGGTATCACCTTTAAAGCCCTACATGGCATGGGTCCAGGTTACCTGTGGGACCACCTCACCCTCATTACATGGACCGGTCCCACCCAGTCAGGCAGAGAGAGCCTGTTACGAACCCTGTCCATGAGGGATTGACATTCGGCAGGGTCCAGGAGGAGGGCCTTCTCTGGCGTAGCACCCGCCCTTTGAAATAACTTACTCCCAGAGGTGAGGCTGGCCCCCACTCTCCTGGCCTTTAGAAAGGGAGTTAAGACCTGGCTTTGCCACCTCACTTGGGGAGAGAGGGAGGACAGTAGGTCGTGGAGGTGGCTGGTGCCGTGATGTGGCCCCCGTAAATTCCATCATGACCATCTTGGATTTTATACTTTATATTATTTTATATTTTATATTATTTCATATTATATTATACTGTATAATGAATTTTTATTCTTTTATTTACTGTAAGTCGCCCAGAGTTGTCATTGAATGAGATTGGATGGTGGATAAATTTAATAAATAAATAAATATCTACCTACCAACCCACACTGGACCAGCGTGGCAGATTATGGTCCTTCAAAGATGAGGCCTTTATCCTACAGTGGACTGATTCTGAATGATTATGTATCAATAACATCCAACGAAACACAAAACACTTTAGATGACCCTACAGTTTTTGTGTCAGGTACAGAATTTCCTGAACTAACCGTTGAGGCTACTCATTCTTTTAAATCTTCTTTGGACTCAGCTGAGATTTCAGCATGTCCTTCATCAAGTTCCTACTTCTCTGCATCACTGAATAATTGAGGCCACAGAATTGTCAGGATGAATGAACTGAGCTGTAAGGCATTTATATCCAGAAAGGATTGTAGACCAAATTAATGATAATACATGCACATCACAGAGTGAATGAATTGCAGCTCAGAAACATTTCTAAACCAACTCCTGAGTAAGTGCTAGACAAACACTACATGGTTAAGAAGAGCTGCTAGCTGGGGAATATAAAAACTTAAATGGCATGGGGAGCGTCAGCCTGAGTTACCGTTTTCGGAATGACACAGATGTTAGGATAAGAAAGCGTAAATGGAAATTAAAGAGAAACAAATTCAGAACAGATGTCAGGAAGTGGTTTGTTATTTATTTATTTTTTTAATCCATGCTGAGAATCACAGTCGTGTGGAATGGCCTAAAAGGAAAACGGTTAAGGCAAGGGGAGAAGGAATGATCTGATGGTATCATGAGGGAATTGAGCAATAAGAAGGGAAATGAGAGCACATGAGGCAAATGGCTTTAATTTAATCCCAAACAATGTCCATTATTACTACATACGCATGTACCTTGGGTAATCAGACAGAATTCCCTTCCTTTATGCAGTGTTCCATTTACTTATTCAAAATGGAGTCAGTGTTTGTGGGTAACAAAGAGACATTGTCACCATAAAAGGGAAGTTAAGTGACATGGAATGGATTACTTTGGATCTGGATAACCAAGGTAACCCAGTCCATGTCACTTAACTTTCCAGAGCACCCTATATATATACTAGGCAGAAGAATTCATGAGAGGAATAATAATGTGAGAAAAATCCCAACCAAGCCAGACATGTGCATCCCATTTCATCCACTTAAATAGTCTCCTAATAATATGGAATCTTCATGCCATAACTAGTTCTAACTTGACCTTCTCAGTGAATGCACATTTTGGAACACCAAGGCAATGTGGGCTTGGAACTAGGACCATAAACTAGTTGTACAAATTGATTACTGAGGTTTGAAAACTGGATCCAGTTCATATAGTTGATTCACTCGGCAAATGGAGTTCATTCAAAATCATTTGGAAAATCAGTTTGATTCAGTGAGTCAGTCAAATTGCTGTTGAATCCAGGCCCCCTGTAATTTATAACCCCCTCTGAAGTAAACGAAAAAGGATATTCCTAGTTCATCAGCACAGAACATGGATTGGGAAGTTAAACTGCTACTAACAACCTTCTTATTTAGAAAAAAGGCCAGTTGGTTCCTATATTAGGAGAAGACTAACATTTCTTAGCTTGCTTGTTATTGCTGTTTTCATTGTGATTCTGACTCTAAAGTTGAAGATGCCACAGTTCTGGGGGGGAAATCTTGACTTCCCCTGCACAGATGGGAAGGATGCGAAGCAGGGAACAACTGATCAGGTCTTGCATTGACCCTAATTCCGACTGTGTACCAGGCTGATTCTGCGACCAACCCACAACAATTTGGACTGGAATTTCTGAAGTCAGCTTAGAAAAAAAGAAAGAAAAAAAAGCTAACAGCTTAGGCTGCTGTGTGGAAATGCCCTAGGTCTTATTGTCAATACCATTACCAAAATTAGTGGGGACCCCTTCCTTCCTTCCATCCGTCCATCCATCTGTCCGTCCATCCTTGATTCTTCAACAAATTCAGTTTAATTTCACTCTTGGCCCTAAAGAAGCATGACAGTCCTGAGCATTTAGGAGCACATGGATCTGTGAAGAATAGCACAATTACACATGATAACTGATAAAACTCATGTGTTTGGGTTTGTTTTATCTAATTTTAGTGGAAAATGGCAGCCTTGTGGTTATGAGCCAATGGTCTTTGGCCAAATCTAGACCCAGACCAAAAAAAAATGAGCTCCAGATCCAGATGTCCCTGTTTTGAAGTTCTTGCACCTGGTCGGTTTGGTTTCCAACTTGACCTCATTGCCTGCCATAAAGGCTGCCTCCTCTCCTCCTGCCAAAAGAGGAAAAAGGCTTAAGTGGGTCCATATGGCGCTGAACAATTGGCAGCAAAGTCCCTTTGCCAGCCTTGTATTGCAACTCCAGTTGTATTTCAACGCTCATGGAATTGGTTTCCTATTCACGGAAGAGCCAAGTCCTGCCAGGAGCAGCTTAATCTATGAATTTACCTAATTATGTCCTGAAAACACTGGAGAAACTGCAGTATGCTTTCAGAGCAAGCCAAAATCAATTTTTGTCCAAAGTGGGGCAAAAAAAAAAAATGACACAGATCCCAAACAGGAGGTGTAGATCCTGCCTACAATATAGGAAAATGCAAGGCTAGCTGGTCTTCTGTTACTTAGCCCACTTACTCAGAAACAAGTCTCAGTGTGTTAATGGGGACTTGCATTGAAAGAACTCAACTGTTTTAAAAATAGTTGTTCCATTTTGCTTTGAACCCATGCGTTATGGTGTGTGTGTAAATTCTTTTGCCATAATTGGCTTGAAGCTTGAAAATCAAATGACATTTCTGTAAAATCCATGTAGCGGTCCAGGCAATAATGTGATGGTATTTGAGCTCTATGACTCTGTTTGTTCTGTAGTTGTTTCATTATGTATTTTTATTGGCTATTTTCCCCTCCTTTTATCCCCTGTTGATAGAAGGTACTTAGCTATTTATGAGACTTTCCAAGGGTGAGGTGTGCGATTTCCTGCTTGGAATGTTAAGCAAAAGACAGTTAATGACACATTTAACAAGGCAGCTGGAGTTAAAGTAAATGTGATAGTACTAAAGAGAATGGAGCATCCTGTTTTTGACTGCAGGGAAAATGGCCTGAAGTTTGAGCCTATAACATCTTGTTTTGTAAGGCAAGGAAGGCTGATTCACAACTGAACTGGTGTTAATACCTGTACATACAGTACAAGGTCTCAGTGATATGGCAACTTCTCTACTTTGACATCACTAGATTCCAGAGTAGTACTAGATGAATAAATGATGTGGGCAGGGATTCACGGGCATATTTTTCCTAGGTGAAGTAGAAGTCAGAGACATAGATAGGGAAGTTATACTTTACAAGCTCCCTTAAACAATGCAGAATTTCCTTTTGTGGAAAGGGATCTTGTCACAATTGGTTATTTTTGCATTGAGTATTCAGATGGAATGAATATAAAGTAAAAACACCCTAACATTTCTCATGGATGCTGTTCAGAAGATCAAGGATATGAGATCTAAATCAAATAAATGAGTTTCCTATGAGGAGAGCTTGAGGATGTGTGTATGCATAGTTTTGAGAAAAGACCATCGAGGGCTAATCAACCCTTCAAATATTGGAAGGGATTCACATAGAAAAAAATCATATCCTTTCCCTATTTTTCCAGAATGCAGAATACTGAATAGTAACCTTTTGTTTCAAGAAGGCAGATTCCAGATGAACGTTAGGAAAAACTTGCTGATGATAACAGCAATTTGACAGTGGAGATTATGTGTTCAAACAGAGGTCAGGGATGTTTCAATTTGGACTCCTAGATTGAGCTGGGAATTCAGTTCAATGACTTAAATGGTCTTTTTCATCTCTATGGTTTAATAAATAATAATTGGATGGTAGCTTCCAAATTTAAACCCAGAAAAACCTTCTCTAGAATCTCCCAGAACTTTCCTAAGTAGTTTAAGGTAATCCATGTGGGTCTGTTGGAAGAAGATAGGGAAGTGAACTTTCCTTATGCATTCTTCTTGAAGTCAACTTATTCTAGGATAGGGGTGAAGAACCTGTAGTTCTTCAGATGGTGCTGAGCTACGGTTCCCAATATTGTTGTCATTTGCCATAATGGCTGGAAATCCTAGCTCAGTAACATCTGGAGGGTGTCCAGTTCTTCACCCTTGTCTCAAGATCTTAACTCAGTTTGGGGCAATTCCTCTCTCCTACAGCATCCCTCCTTCAACATTGCATCTGGTATTCAAAGAGTTAGTTCACCCAGCTTATACAAAGACAATATTTTATCTCAGTGGACTCAGTGGGAGGCCAGCCGACTTCTCTTTTTTTTAACAACAATTCTATGTATTTGAAATACTTAGGAAATGTCACTGGCCTCTTCAACCCTATTATAAACGCGTACAAGAGAATGGGTTTATCTGTGTGTGGAGATGTTGTAGAGACTTTGTAGCACATTGAGGCTGCAATGCTCTGCATGCTGGCTTGGGAATAATGCAATGCAGTGGGACTTAAGAATGAGTGAACATGTATAGAGTGTGCTGTTAATCTCCCAGCAAGATAGACTATGAAATAGAGCCATGCTGGTTGAGCTTCAAAACCATGATGATCTTTCACATTCATAAAGATCTAAAGGTTATGCAAAGATGACAGGGGGTAGGGAAAAAACTGAGGCTTGTGTAAATCCTAAATACGCTTAGTAGGGAATAAGGTCCATTGAGCTGTGTGTGGCTTATATCAGAATAAAAATGCTGCACAGAAGTGACTTTTAATAGCTTCATGTATGTCTGGCTACTTCCTTCCCACTCTCTTAGAATACGTGGACTGCAGCAGAAAAAGAAGAACTATTTATTCCTTCCTTTCTTTAACAGCATTGTCTGAAGCAACCCTTGTGGTTGGCTGGGGGAAGGAGAAACCCTCACATCTAGAAAACCAAGTTTGGGGAAAGAGGTGCAAGGAAAGATATATCTAGGTCCAAACAAATTAAAATGTAATTGCAGACTCAAACTTAGGTGGTGGGGTGGCAGCGGGTGGAAGAGAGGCTCTAATCATGTCAGGGTGGATTTGCTGCTAATTAGCATCCCTTCAAATAGTAAAATTAAAATGCGCCCATGAATAAAGATGTGTGAGGTTATATACACACACAGACACACTGTATGTATGCATGTATGTATATATATATGTGTGTCTGTGTGTCTGTGTGTGTCTGTGTGTGTGTTTGTGAGAGAGAGAGAGAGAGAGAGTGTATACAGACACAGACACATAGAGACACACAAAGAATGTAAAGGGGATATATATATATACATACACACATACATACATACATGCATGCTCGCTCTCATGTGACATTACAAAAAAGATGTTCATCTGCTTAGACAAGAGGTTAGGAGGTGCAATACTTTAATTGGATTGTCATGATCACCACCTTGACTTTTTTGACCACATCCTGTGGCCTTCCCTGCTTTTTTCTATGGGAAGCGATGGTATGCATTCTCCAGCACGGGGCTGAAGCCATCCAGCAGTGTAATTTCCCAAAAGTATGTTATAGGACATAGGCCCAGAGGCACTGATGTCAGAAACGGGAGGTTTCCAGCATGCCAGATTCCCATTTAATTGTTAGTATATTTTTTAAAAGTCAAAGTCTCCCTAGAGTCAACTCCATGTGATACTGGATATATCCATGTTCTTTTCTTGATAATCATGTGGAAGTGGTTTCCCATGGTCTTCTTCAACATTGTTCTTTTTGACTTTCCAAGCTAATCCATAGCCCTGGGATTTCTCAGGGGTCTCCTATTTAACTATCAACCAGGTCCAGATCTACCGTATTTCATTGTATCTATTTTGCTTTTTAGAGAACCTCAAGGTCACGTAGGTGACCTGATGTCATTTTTATATTGAAAGTTTTCTTTAAAAAGTTAAATTCAGGTAAGGCAGCGAGAGAAGTAGATTGGCCTATCTTTGCCCTGAAATATTTTCCTGTCCAGTCTAGAATCTGGCATAAACTTCTTGCCCTTCCCTTCAAAGTCTCCTTAGCCTTGGTGCCTTATCTTTCTTCACTGCTAGAATGATTTATTCTTGCCCATGATCTTGATTCTGTTCAGGTCCACCACCATCAACCATCCAAGTATTTTCTGCTGTCACAAGAGACAGACCCTTTCCCCCCCTTGATACTCCATATGCTTCTCTCCCAGCACATTCATACAAGGCAAACCCCTCTTATTTTCTTCATACCCCACCTCAAATCATTATACATTAGGAAAATGAAGCTGTGAAACCACTCAAATAAGCATGGGCTGATACTAGGATCTAGACAGGAAGTACTCTCTATGTGGGGCTGCCCTTGAAGAGTATCCAGAAGCAGTGGAGTAGGCAGTTATGGATTTCATTGGGCAGGACCTAGGAGAAAAGCCTTTTCTGACATGGCTCCTGCCCTGTGGAACATCATGCCCTGAGGTGAGGCTGGCCCTTAAAACATGGTTTTGTCAACTAGCCTGGGAATGCATTCTCTTGTATGTTTTTTCACCATTTTGCTTTTACTTTTTAAATTTAATTTGTTTGTATTTTAATTTTTTTAATGTATTTGAACTGTTTTATTATGCACACTGCCCAGAGTTACTATATGAGATGGGCAGCTATATAAATGTGACAGACAGACAGACTGACAGATGATAGATGATAGACAGATGGATGGATGGATGGATGGATGATGGGGCTGATGTGCAAATCCAGCTATTCCAGTGCTAAACTAGTTGCAAAATTAAAATCAAGATCCCTGTTAACCTTACATTTCTCCAAGCTACATCAATTTCTGTTTTCAGCAGCATGCACTCTGAGTCAAAGAACAGTTTCAGCAAGCTGGAATTTGTGAGCAAAACAAATATTAACATTTAGAACATGGCTTATACAGTTTATATCAAAAGATACTGCAAATCAGTTGGAGACCAAAGAAGGGGGAAGTTAGAAATCAATTATTTATCTATATTGTTTTTAAGGATATTTTTCTCATCTTTTTTTCTCATCTTTTCCTTTTATTTTTAATATTTATAAACAAAAACATAGGGGAGACTTTGTTACTAAGCTCAAAAATTCCTATTCCTTTTTTTCCTTTTGAACATTATGAAAACAACTCCATGTATTTTGCTTGGTATCTTTTATTAATGTTATTTTGAGCATCAGTTGCAGTAACTATCTATCCTTCTATAGGCATTATCTTTTTTTGAAATATATTTCTGTTTTAAATTAAAAAATATAAAAAATAAAAGCTAGAATTTGTATTTGAATATGCAGGATCCCTGCATGTTTTATTCAACACACAGTATTTCTTTTAATGGGAATACAATCACAATTTAAATATTGTATCTATGTATTGCATATATAATGAACAAGTGTAGCATTCTCTACCTCAAGCTCCCATCCCAAAGAGGGGAGGGGGGGAAATCTGTCTTAAAGATTTTCCCCTTCCTTCCTTCCTTCCTTCCTTCCTTCCTTCCTTCTTCTGCTGCATCTATTACTTTTCTACTGCCATGGTTACTAAGAGTAGTTTATTATCGGTATGTAACCAAGCATATGTTCTCATTTTCAATATAAAGCTCAGCACACTTTCATCTCTTTCTGTTTCATAGTTACTGAACTAATAACATGCACTTAAAAAAAATGACTAAAAATGGGTTCTGTCCTCATCTTGTTCTTGAAATTATTATTGATTAGAATTATACTAAGATATTTATAATAGAATTATCTCCCTTCAATTCTCCTTGTTCTACCACAAAAGCTGTAGGGAAATCATTACTCTATATGAAGGTCTATGCATGCAGGGGAAAACCTTTATTAGATTTGCATTTGTTTACAGGCAAATCTGAGCATATACAGAATCAACATCGTTGCTGAATGAACGCAGACTTTTCTCGGGATAAAAGTTAGCTGAGAAGATGGAAATAGTACATGAGAGTAAAAAGAAATCATTTACAGAAAGTATATCTGTTGTGTGGAATACATGAAGATTCATTTAAAGGAAGGTGCCTGAGGATTTCTAGATTGGAATTATTATGCATTCTTGAACTTTGAATTTTACCTACATGTTTATGTTTACCTTCCATCCTTTATCTTGTAATATTGGAACTCCATCCAATAATAACCGATACCTGTGCTCCAGGGGCTAGCAAAATACAGGTAGTCCTCACTTAATGACCATTTGTTTAGTGACAGTTCAGACTTACAACGGTGCTGGAAAAACTGACTTACAACTGGTGCTCACACTTATGACTGTTGCAGCGTCCCCGTGGTCATGTAATCACAATTTGGGCACTTGGCAACCGGTTCACATTTATGACCGCCGCAGCATCCCATGGTCGCATGATCACCATTTTTTACCTTTCTGGCCAGCTTCTGGCAAGCAAAATCAGTGGGGAACCATGTGATTTGCTCAACAACCATGTGGCCGCTGCAAAAAAGATCGTAAATCAGGTTGGATTCGCTTAATGACCACTTCACCTAGCAACCGAAATTTCGGTCTCAATTGTGGTAGTTAAGCAAGGACTACCTGTATGGGGAATTCTTCCCTATTCCATGCTGGAAGATGAAAGCTGTTTTGCTGTCTGTGGCAACTGAGTACTCAAACAGCAATGGACATCCAAACACCCCTGTCTTGATCTAAACCTCACCAATGAGCAAGGATAGATCTGCTCACCCTTAGGCAGAACATTTTTCTTCTGTCATTTCCCATAGCCTAGGCTTTCTGATTTGAGTAACCTTCAGGAGACTGTGGAGGACAGGAAGGCCTGGAGTGCTATGGTCCATGGGATCATGAAGGGTCGGACACAACTTAACCATTGAACAACAAAAGACTTTCTGACCTTGCCCTGCAATTGTGGGTCATTCTTTGTCTAGAACCAAAGCAATCTCCTGAGATTTTTCAAGAATTTTGGTTTCCAAAGACCAAAGGGAAAATTCTCATCCTTCCAACTTCTCTACAGGCTGAAACTTTGATTTCTCCATTCTGAAAGTTGCCTGTTTCTTTTTATAACCTTTAACTGCCTAGGATAACTTACCCTTCCTTTACCTTTCAAGGTACCAGTACATTCTGTGTGTGTGTGTGCTGGGACCATAATCCATCTTATTTTGGTTGGGATGTCCAAAGTATTAGATGGTTGTGTGGCTGTTTTTTAGCTTATTTATTTATTATTCAAAGTTCTATCACTGCCCATCTCCCCCCAAAAAGGGGGACTCTTTTTGAGTATTTTTGAACTCAGGATTTTTGTCTGGAGCATTTCTATTGCACTGCTTGAAAAGTATACGGTATTTTTCATTGTTTCAACAAACACGACAGATACACACCAGTCATTTCTTACCTAATAGAAAAGCACATTAATCAGGTCCAAATATATTTAGAGTTGTGCAGTGTTGGATTCAGAGGCACAAAAATGTTTCAAGAGGATGTGGGAGCATGCATGAATCACTCCTCTGTGACTCCTTAGAGCATCTGTGCATTTTCCAGGGATCAGGTGACTACCACTTTCATGCAACCCTGAGTAAAGATACACATGCTCTACTCCGTTGCGAGCTCTGAAGGACTTTTTTAAACCTTCCACTCCAAAGCTTGGCACAACCCTTATAGGAAGAGCAGAAGACAATTGCTGTAGAAAGTAGGCCTCATTCTCCCTTTTTGACACTATTTCTTGCTGCAGAATGCAAGGACTGTGAGTTGGCAACGTAAAAGTATCGATCCCATATTTAACCCTTGAAAATATTGCCAAAAAGGAACTGAAGTGCCATTGAAGAAAAGGCCAGGTTTTTGAGGCTGGCGCTGCCTGCGTGATATACTCAGCAACCTCTCACTTCGCTGCAATTATAGGCAAGCATAATCACTTTAATTAGCTCTATGCATAATCTTCATAATCTTTCCTCTCCAATTTGGATCATATATTAGCTATACTACATCTTGTACTTGCAAAGAGGCTACGTGATTCCCGCCTATCTTGCCGTTTAATTTTTCCCAGCTCCCCTTGCCTGCTCACTATGATAAGTAGTTAAGAATCTGTTTCTTTTGATACCTAAATAATTATTCATATATTAATTGAGTGCTAATCCTTCCTTTCCAGTGTGCCTGCTAATCTGAAATGTATGTCTGTGTATTATTACTTTTCAGTTTTGTTGAGCACTAAACAGAGCCATTAACGAAGCTTGTTTGCAACTGTGCCATTATAAATGATGGCCTGTCAAAAAAACCTTCTAATGATGCAAAAGTGTATGTTTTTCAAAGATGTTTAATGAGTATATAGTTTTCACATGGCCATGGAGCACTTTTAATGAACTCCAGTACAATAAATCTATCATCATAGCTCACTTGGCAAAGATTTCAGTCCCTTGTCCTGCATAAGTCCTACTAGCTCTGTTTAACTCAGTGGGAGTAAGTACTTTAAGGATCATAGCTTACAAGACATAATGAAGGCATTCATTATGAGAAAAGGCACTGTTTCCCCAAATCCTATTTTTATTTTGTTTTGCTATTTGCTATCCAACTTGACTTTTTGATTTGGTTTACAGGTAATCCCCCTTTAGTGACTGCCTCATTTAGGGACATTTGCAGTTACAATGGTGATGAAAAAGTAATTTTGCAACCAATCCTCACATTTATGATCTTCACAGGTCTACAAAGCAAAGAAAAGCTGAAGTAAGATCATAAGCACAGTTGCGGTTTCACTCAGTGACTGCTTTGTTTAACAATCAAAGTCCCAGTTGTGGTTGCTAAATAAGAACTACCTGTATTTTTAACACAGGTCAATACTCTCATTGCAAATTATGAGGTCCTGAGATAATGAGCAACCTTTTAACCTAGATGACAAGTTATGAATGAGGAGAAGGTATCATGGGAATGCTCAAAAAATGGCTGCTCTGGAGGATTTGACTAGTCACAAAATACTACAAGAAGATACACCAGGAAGAGGCTGCCCAGCAGATAACAGCATCTGGTTGACTTTGGGCTTCAAAGTTATGTAGAGATGGACCAGATGGTTTATAACTGGATGGGATTCTTCCAAGGTAGCCCAGGGCTCTAGCTGGAGAGGGAGGTAATAACAAAGTATTTGTTGCCAAGGACATGTTCATATAGTTTCCAGTTGTCAAAACTCATCTTAAGGAAGACTTGACATTGGTTTTGAAACTGGTATGATGGAGCCCCATTGCCCCATCTGCCCCACACCTTAAATGCTTCACATCACTCAATTTTACCATCCCCATTTTACTATCTATATTAGACAAAGGACTCAGCTGCAGCTTTTAGCCATTTTTATTTTCTCAAAATGCCTGTGGGGCTCATAAACATTCTTGGAAACAAAGAATGATAAATACAAGCTTCCCATGTCCTGTATTTCTTTTTAATTAAACACACTCATACACACAGAGTTAGGTGAGGCAGGGAGCCATGCTGAAGCCAAGAGAAGTGTTGCAGGGCACTCTGAACTGAAGTCTGCTGTAATGCAGGTGACACTTCTGTGGTGTGGAGGTAAGCTTTTGTAGCGATGTGCAGATGTGCAACTCCAGATGTTTCAAAACATTGATTAGACTGAAATTGTCAGTTTGATCAGAGTCACCGATATGAATCAAGTCAGAAAATTGTATCGGTTTGATCTGATGCGGGAAACCCCTTTCCAAAGTGATAAATCAGTCTGAAGATATTTGGTTCAATAATTTGATCCAGTCATTGACACAAACTGAAATTTTGCACAGGCTGACTGCTCATGTCCATATGCATATTAATGTTAAAACCACAGAACAAACTTGAGAAGCAGCAATAGCGAGAAACTTGATTCTGTGATCTTGGTGCAACTGATCCAATGGGTGTGCTCATCCCATTTAAGGAAGCTTTGGGTATCCCACATTTGTGAAATAAGAGAATGTCCCCTCCCCCTGTTTTTGTGTGATGTATAACAGCCTCCCCTCAAAAGTTTGAGTTGCACCTACTTCAGCAGCTTTCAGAAAGGCCTTTTCCACAGGCCACTTGAAATCTCTGGGTTTCATGCATGATTAGGGAGGCACTGCGGTTTAATAATTACTATATTTTATTGCTGTTTTTATTGTGCATTGATCTTATGTGGTTATGATGTCAGCTCTGCCAGGAGTCAATTCAGGTTGGCAGTATACCAAATATATGAATGAATGAATGAATGATATAGCAGATACAATTGAGGGAATGTTCCTAAGAATTCCTGAAAATATGATGACTGAAAAAAAATGGGAATGGGGATAAATACATATACTTGAGATGAGCCCAACTGTGTTATATATGCTCAGTTGGATTACATGCTTCTGTTACATCAAACTGTAAAGCCAGATCTGAAATATGTTCTTTAGATTAGTTTGTTACAGACAGAAGGTATTTTCCCCCTAACTTTTAAATCCCCTAGAATCAGACATTTTTTATTGACTGCCAGTCACAATTTTTGAGGAAACAAAATAAAAATATCTACCAAAATGTTTTTATTTCCACATGAGTATGTGTATCTCTGTCCATCTGAATTGGCAAATTGGTGTTTTGAATAGAATCATTGATTTGGATCAGCACACCCTGATATGTATGCATGCACTTGCATGCTCTGACACACTACACATCTGCACATAATACAATCACCCTTCCTCTTTGTAAGAAAACCCTGATGATGAGAACTTATTTGCTTATTCTTAATTTGTAGCTGGTTTAAGTAATTAAGAGTGTGATTGTATTCCCCCTGGGTAAGCTCTAATGAAACTAAATACTCTTTCTTGCAATGCCTTTGCCAGCTGAATAAGTTCAAGTTACTTAAAGTCTCTCTCTCTCTCTCTCTCCCTCTGTGTCTGTGCGCACACACATGTGTGTGTGTGTGTGTAATGATGTGTGCAGTTAGATTGTAGAATTGCTCCAAATTAATGCTTTCCATGCATCCTTTCTCCAGCAATGCATCCTTTCTCTCCTATCAAGGGGGCCTTGTCTTTAAAACTCCAAGCTTCTTGTCTTTCCCAAAATTTCCTTATTCTCGAAAAACTACCTTATAACTGTAGGAAATAACTATTCTTAGAGCCTCAGGGTTTTTTAAATTTTGTTTTTGGCTTGCCAGTTTCCCTGTTCATGAGATAGCTGCAAAGGGACCCAACAATGAGCTAAGTGAACAACAGGTGGCAAGACCTGTTCTTGCATCAAACAGGAGTCAACAGTCAAGGCCCACTGGGGAAAGTCAGAGGAGAACCTTGAAGAAAGCAAGGAAGAACCACATAGGAGAAATGGATGAGCTTATGGCCTGTCAGTTGGAATATAGCTGGGTTAGAACCTGGTTGCAGTCCTGTCAGTGGGAACAGAAGAAAGAAAAATGGAAAGAGAAATTGCAAGAAACCTGACTGATCCCTCCTCAGTTTTCTTCACTGCAGTGGCCTCTGTAGAAGTTGTATTAGAACATCTCCCCCCCAAAGCAACATGGATAAAGCCCATGTACTCCTTCTCCTAACAGTGATTTCTTTTTAACCACCAACACAAAAATAAAAATGGCCATTGAATGTCCTCAAAGTGAAATCTGGATGGGCACCATAATTTTTTCAAAACATTCATGTTTAAGCATCCAGATGTTTAAATATTTCTTGAATGATTATTGGGATTCATATTGTCCAACATTTGTTTGAAATAGTCAGAATATAATTGTAGGCATCTGGTAGAAGCCTGTAAAGGTCCGTGAGAATGACCTTGGGAGCCAGGAGGAAGAGCCACAGCTTAGACAACCATCATGCAAAAGGTATCTCAGCCCACAGAGGGAAAGAGAACGTGGGAAGCACTCAGAAGGGACTCTCCCTAGTTCTCTGGAAGGTAAAAGTAAGGGAGAGAAGAAGTGGTTTCAGACTTGTAAGATTCTGTTACTGTAACTTTACAATAAAGGCAGTGTTAGTACTCAAGGTTTGTGCTTCTTGTTTGGACTATCTCAAAGGGTTGACAAAGCCACAGTGACATGCATCAAACTGACATGTGCCTCATGACATCAGTCATATCAAAATGTCATATCTAAAAGTACATAATTTGATCATTTGGTTGATGATGTCATGATGGATGTGATGTCATTGGCACTATGACATTATGAAACTCATGATGTCATTTGTCCCTACTTGTCCCTCCCCCAATTGTCTATGAATATGTCTACAAATCTCACATACAGTAATGAAACTTCCCAAACCACCATCATGAGCTGAACTGAGCTTTCCCTCAGTCTAGATCAGGGTTTCTCCACCACGGTTCCGTGGCACCCTAGGGTTCTGCAAGAGGTCACTAGGGGTTCCCTGGGAGATCAAGATTTATTTAAAAAAAATATTTCAAATTTGAGCAACTTCACATTAAAGAGGTAAGTCTCATTCTTTATTTTTAGTGTAAGAACACTGTTAATGCATATATGCAGGCCTACACATGAAACGAATATAATACTTTTGTAATTTCTGGCCTATCTTTGAGCCTGAACGTGCAGGGGTTCCCCGAGGCCTGAAAAATATTTCAAGGGTTCCTCCAGGGTCAAAAGGTTGAGAAAGGCTAGTCTAGGTCATGGTCTTACGTTCATCAACCATTCCTTTCCCTGAAATATTTCTCTGGGAATTCTTCTACAATTATTTTCAACCATACTGAGATTATATGTATTGGCTGGATTTTTCTCAAAAAAATCTAATTACAAAAGAGATACGCAAAATATTATATGTAGTAGATCAAAATTAACTAAGGGTTATTAGACTAATTGAAGTCAATGAGTCTATTTCAGAAAAATTATTTTGAGGTTGGAAGCCTAAAGCAGTTAAGGGAACAAAGGAAAGATTTAATAGTCTTTTCACTTCCTGACTTGTGGATCTTTTACAGTTTAATTTACATTAAACACATTATTAAACAAAGCATTAAACCTGTGATTAATTCTGATTAATAATATGAAAAACTGAACAATGAGTTGGAGGAAAATAAATGCTTTTTTTTATTTCAAGTAGCCATTTATTTTAATGTGTCAGCTTCATGTCCACCTAAATATTATTAATAAGTCACTTTTTTTTTAAACTGAAATTGACATGTAGGGTAGCAAATAATGAAACTTTGGCTTTGAGATTCTCTTGCTTTTGTTCTTGAACTGACAATTGTATTTATTTTTTTCTGCTGGTTGTTTTCTTGTTTCTAAGGGTGCCTCCTTGTACCTTTGAGCCACCATAAGCGTTAATCTCAGAGAAAGGTGGTGGTGGGGAGCTAATAGTTAATGGTTACTGTTCCAAGGAAGAGCTGGGTCCACATAACATCTGGAAATGCCTCCCATGTCTGGAATCGGGAAGAAGCATTGAATATCCTTGAGGACAACACTCTGCACCTTCATTCTCCTAAGGGCGTATTTTTATTTAGGCTTTGATCCCTTCGGCTTCTGATCTAGGGCTACTGAAAATTGGGAATCATGACACAATTCTCTTTCACTCATAACCAGATATATATAGCTGGGCTTTCTTTCATAATCACAAAGCAGTAGATCATCTTCTACCACAAGTTTAGAGAATCTGTGTATTAAAGATTAACTTGGTTATTGTGGAAGGGAGAAAAATTATAACGAACATCATAGCTTGAAAATGAATTACATTAACTTCATTTGTGGCTTAGAGGCATTCTCTTTGAAATACTGAAATCTAATTCAAGAACGATATGTTCCGGTATCATAATGATTTATATTCATCTTGGTAAGCTCTTCTATCCACAAGGAATTAAATTCCCAAGCCATCTCGTGGATTAAAACAATATCATCACTGTTAGGCCATTCTGATACCATAATTGTTATTACAGTATAACCTTAAATATTAAGCTGTAATTTTATAACCATGTGAGTGATGCTTTGGGGAGAGAAGATGCCTTGTGGAATTTTCGAGGCTGTTGGATTTATTATTATTATTATTATTATTTAAAAAACCAGGGAAGCCAAAACTAGGTTTTTGCCATGGATTAAAACCAAAACAGAAAGGACTGCCAGGGTGAAAACAAAAGAATTTATCTCCACTGATGTGGCTTGACACATGAACAAGAGACTGAAGAGTTGCCATGGCAATAAATGTGTTGGACTTATATGCATGCATTTTCTGCTATAGGATTTTGATTAATGGCATTGACTAGGGAGCTGGAGAAGAGGAAGAAATGGAATACAATGGAAATGGACTGTAATGGATGGACTCACCCCTTTTGGTCCTATGTATGTGCTGAGTATTTTGTAGCATTAAGGAAATGACATTAGAGTTGCTGGCCATATTCACATTTAGTTGGCAGTGACTCCCTTTGAACAAGTGCTCTGCCAGATATGTCTGGCAGATATTCTCTTTTTAAAAACATGCTCCTTCAGTCTGATGGATAAGAATTCTTTTTCTTGGCCGCCCACATCTCTCAGTCTGAAAAGAGATCCCCTTACATCTTTCCTTGGGATTTTAGAGAAATGCAAGAGGCAGGACATTTCACCTGCACCCTTTGGCCAGCTCTTCACCTGGGGAAGGGAAAGGGAAAGGGAAAATTTAGAGACCAATCCTCCTCCTCCTCCTCCTCCTAATCCAGTTGAATGAGAATTTGGGGGGGGGCGGGATTAAATCCCTGTGTGCAACACATGGACAATTGGGGCAGAGTTTTTTCTTTGTGATATCCCAATTCATGATTTATTTCTCCATTTTTTTTTAAAGAATACAGTTTGCATATGGTGAAATCTGGATAATCAAGCAACCATGAACATTCTTCCAGTCCAGGTTCTGGTCCTCAAAAAGTTCTGCCTTTCAAGAATCTCTGTTTTTGTACTGGCCTCCTGGGGAAACATTTCAATTAATCCCAGCATATTGCAGAAAATTTGAGGACATTTTCTGGGGCACATACTTTATGCAAGGCAGTGGTATGTTTTTATTCTTCTGTCCCTTGATGTGAGCCCAGAATAAGCTAGAAGACTGTCCTAACTGTAAGACGGTCCTATTTTCTGTGGTTCCATGTTTTCAACATGCAGAGATGGGCATTCTTTTGTATCATTTCTGGCTTTTCTCTTTAAGGAATGGCAGGATTCCCTGAATCTCCATTTGGAAACTATAGAACCTATTAAAACAACAGGTTTTAATGGGCCCATATAAATGCCTTAATGGCACAATTCCAGCTGAGTTAATGAAGTTTGACTAATCATAAGCAAATACATTTAAAGGAACAAAAATGAACACAAATAGGCCACTGCCATTTCTATTATAGAATGTACCCGCCTGATTTGTTAACAGGTATTTCCTCCTAAATGAATGTTGCTGATATGCAAATATTTGTACTGGATGGCAGAGCTTCGGTGTCAAAGGTACTTCCATAAATGAAGGCATGGAGAGAAGGTGGCACCTTGCCAGGTATACATTGCTTTCTGTAATGTAAGCATCAGTGATGAAGAGGTTCCAATATTTTTCTGTATTAAAGATAAACTAATCCAGGTGTCTTTCAGGAAAAGCTGTTACTGAACTCGTTCACTGTTGCTTAGAATTAATTAAAAATACTGGGGCTGGAGAGTCTTGTTTCAAAACAACAAGTAGTTTTACCGTTATAGTATGCTCTTTAAGGAAATATTTCTCTCCTTTTTTTCCATCTTTGTAAACAAAATGGTTTGCTTCTCCCTTCCTTCTCCCTTTCTCTCATCTTCCTTCCTTCCTTCCTCTCTCATCTTCCTCCCTTCCTTCCTCCCTCCCTTCCTCCCTCCCTCCCTTCCCCCAACAGTCTGTTTCATCTTATATTGGAAAAATACAATGTGACATCTGGAGAATAAATTGTTCAGTCAGCCAGAAATACGCCTTGTAAAAATTGCTTAGGTTTCTGTAACAAGATTATTTACTGCAACTGTTCACTGATAATACACTACATTTTTGAAATGGACCTTTTATGAATCACATCAAGGTCTGTGGAAATGTATTCAGTGCATTAATCTACAACACTGCACATTTTATACCACTTCTGGAATGGTGTTTGAAACTCTAAACATTGAATGAGGCATAGTTCTTTATAGCATATATATACTGTATATGTTAGTTGTAAGTACTGTATGTCTTAGTGTGTATGATGTTTTTTATGCTAAATGTTGTGGATATTTATTTAGCAAAATGTAAATGTAAGATTTGTTTCAGAAGCATATAGAAGTGATTTCTTCTGATGAATGGCAGACACCAACATTTCTTTCGCCTAAATTAAGAGCATAAGACTTCCTACATATTTTATCTGTCATTGTATTCCCAAATACCTGCCGTGAAAAGCCCTTGGCAAACAGTTTTGGATGATCTTATTCATCACAGCCACCAATGATGTCTGGAATAGATCAGATTTAAGATGGAGATGTAGACCTCATCAGTATCGGTCTAGAGATTTTAAATCTCATTAAGAACTCTTCTGACACTCCCAAGAATTGTGTAAATCCTAAACCTTTTATAAAGGTACTTCTTTACTTATGGATCACTTAATATCTCAGCAGATGAGAATGCTCAGGGCTATTGTCTCAATACTTACAGGAAGTACCAACCTGGGGAAGACCTAATTATAGTTTTCTGAACCGGAGAAATATATGCATTATAATTTTTCATTGCAGCTCCCAAAACTAGTTTCTGCTCCTCTGTAAACATCACACTAAACTTCCTACTGCATGCTTTTATGGTGACCAAAGCTAGTTATAACTACTAGGAAGATCTTCAGATTTGCATATAATTAAATTTGCATACCACCCTCCAAAGATGTAGTCAGATAAGTCTGTTCCAACAACAAAGACGTATTAGGTTTATTACACTATCTTTTTTTTCATGGAAGATCATCCACTTCATCATTAGTACAGGGTGTAGTTCTGTGGCACAGCATCAACTCTGCATCTAAAAGAAAAAAGAATCTGGCTGAAAGGTGGATGCCATTTCATTTTAGATTCAATGCCTAATAAAGCTGGTCAGTTTTAAGAAGAGAATGGCCTATTCACGACTACTGTATTCCAAAATAGCACTAATAAAGTTTAATAGATTCCAACTAACGATTGGTTCAATAAATTAGTTGCTGGGTTAGTGCGAAGGTAATAACTCCTGGCACTAAAGAGTAGCAGAATCGGACCCTGGGTTGTGTTTCAAAAGCACTTCCATTGAGATTCCACGATTCAAGCTGATATTGCTATTGATTAACACTTACTCTTCCATGAGTATTAAAGAAAGCAGTAAACTCTTTCAGCACGAGAAGGAAGAAAAGGAAAAAGAAAGGAACATCACCCTTGGCTCTTTCACATCTCTGACTGGGATGTTTGCATTGCAACTCACACACAGACGAAGTAATTAGAAAGCAATTGGTAGGAAGATCGATGGAGATTGGTCATTTATATACCAGTTAACCAACTGCAACTCAGCCTGCTGGTAAATAGGCAAGATTGAGTAAGGCTGTTTGGGCATGAGATCAGCTGAATGAAGTGTGCAGAAGAGATTGAGTTCCTTTAGCAACTTATGATAGACCCAGAAGAACCTGGAGAGGCTACATGAATCTGGAAAACATGTTCCAAAGTTGCATAGAGCTGGACTGCATCTTCTGCATCTCTGACTGCAGGTCAAGGCACAACATTCAGCTGTGTGCACATTTATTTATTTATTTTAAAATGCAGATGAAGTCTGGCCTTGCTTACTTGGAAAACAGACCTATTCAGACAGCATCAGGCCTGCCTATGTCTAATACATCTTTGTTGTTGGAACAGACTTACCTGACTACATCTTTGGAGGGTGGTATGCAAATTTAATTATATGCAAATCTGAAGATCTTCCTAGTAGTTATGGCTACCTTTGGTCTTCATACAAGCATGAGGTAGGAAGTTTAGTGTGATGTTTGCAGAGAAGCAGAAACTAGTTTTGGGAGCTGCAGTGAAAAATTATAATGCAGATGTTTCTCCTGTTCAGAACACTATAATCAGGTCTTCCCCAGGTTGGTACTTCCTGTAAGTATTGAGACAATAGCCCTGAGCGTTCTCATCTGCTGAGATATTAAGTGATCCATAAGTAAAGAAGTACCTTTATAAAAGGTTTAGGATTTACACAATTCTTGGGAGTGTCAGAAGAGTTCTTAGACAGACCTATTCTGGATAGCATCAGGCCTGCCTATAGGAGGGTGTAGCTCTGAGCCCAAAGTCTTTGAGGACTTCAGACAAGTTCTGAACTTTTCTGCACAGGATAGAAGGACGGGTGAGTGTAGTCCTCCTCTTCCTCCTCTTTTTTTTTTCCCCAGTTGTGGTTGTTGTATTTTATGATTTCTCTCTGGTGTTCGGAGATCTTAGACCCAAAGCCTTCCAGATCCATCCTCCTCCACCAATGTTAAGGTTCAAACATTGCAGAAGGAAGGTTTCAGTGAAGACATTCACCCAGGGGCCAAAGGGCCGCAACCTTTAGTACTATAGGATCAGCATTCTTCTCTTGGGACTTCTGTTTTTAGCCATGTTTTTTATGGATTGTTGTGAGCTGCCTAGAGTCATTCTGTGAGATAGGCAGCCATAAGTCCTGTACATAAATAAATAAGCAAGCTGTCTACAGATTGCAAGATACTTCCCATACTTTGGTGGATCTGTCTATGCTATGAAGTGCAATTGAAGTTCTGGGGGTGCAACAGAAGGAAATGCAGATACATTTTCAGTGCTAGCATCATTTTCAGATTTTGGGAACAATGTCTTAATTTGCCCTGAAAATTGTAAAGAAACTCTTTTTCCTTTTTTAAAAAAGGCATAAATATTAAATAAATCTTTGGTGCATATACCAAATGGCACTGACTGGAAAATTAAGAATGAATGTACAAAGAAATAAAAAGATTTACTACTCAGAGCTTGACCACCTGAAACAATGCTACACACATCAAAAGTAATGAAATGAAATTTACTCTGAAATGAAATTTACAGGCTGTAAAGGTTGTCCTTTTGTTCTCTTCTTCCCAAAATGTAGCAGAGCTGTTTTTTTCGGGAGCTCTCAAAATCTCAAATTATAATAATAATAAAAAATCTGAAGTTATAATAATAATAAAAATCTGAAATTATAATAATAATAAAAAAATCTGAAATTATACTGTAATAAATAGGACACCGAACAGCTCAGAATTCGCTCCAGGGACAGGAAAGTGGTTTCACTTAAAAAAGGGGCAACTTTTACAAGAGACAACAGAGGAATTAATTTCATATTTTCAACCTAACAGCTTCTCCCCACTCCCCCCCCCCAAAAAAAGGTTGGTACATTCTCTATTGGGAGTGCAAAACTTGGCTTGTCAGTATGACTCACTTAAAGAAGGACATGCCATGAAGTGCCAAATGCAAATGATTAGCATTGGTTATTAAATGTTAATCATGGCAAAGGCTTTGCTTCTGGTGCAGTAGTATAGCAAGCCACCTGTGTCTGCCAATTTTAGGGGGAAAGACCCATAGGATAGAGAAGCTGGAGCTGTGCTAATTCGAGAAGCAGCTTGTAAGGGTGCTTTGTCCAAAGCATGATTGAACAAGACACTCCTTTGAAGCTTTGCATGCCCTAATCTTTATTCTTCATGTCCTATATTTTATATTCCTGACTGGGAAATACATCCTCAGAGAAGATTTTGCTGAGTTGCCTCACCAGCTTTGAGGTGGGGCTGAGAACTGCTGACTGTAACATATTTGGCTTTTGAAAAATAACAGGGTTTTTGTTATAGTCGTTTTTGTTGTCACTTTTGGTGCTGTTTTATTATTATTTTCCTTTCTTATATGCCCCTTTGAAAGTTGAACGAGTGATAGGAATTTAAATATAAATAAAACACACAGTCGGCATTCACAGACCATTATATTTTGGCTTCCTCCCCATAAGCCATCTGTCAAGATGGCATCATGCCTTCTTGCAAGATGAGATGCCAGCCTTAGGTGGGGGAACAATGGAGAGAGGTAGACCCCCATTTCAAGCTGCTGCTCTTGAGAGGGGAAAAGTCATATTTTTTATACCCTCTGACCTTTGCTGTTTCCAAGGGGGGGGGGGAAAGGCTCCACATACTGTGCATTTGCACTGAATCTTTACTGCATCACTTAAAAATAAGAGAGGCCAAAAGGAATGGAGAGGTTGAAGCTTCTGAGAGTCTATAGTAAGACTGTGACTGTCTTACTTAGACAGCAAAAGCAACTTACTTACAATGATTTGTCTTGCCTTGCAAATTCACCATGAATTGTGAGTGGGCCTTTGAAACAGCCAGGCATTGCTTTAAGGGGCAGGGATCCAGATGGCCCTGATCTTGTTAGCCTTCTGGAAGCCCTTGAAGATCTGGCTTGTTCCTCAGGAGAAGGGCCGGGTTGTTAGCTGAGCCCGCCATCTATGGGATTTTGATGGTGAGACCGCTTTTTGGGGGTTCGGTTACACGGTAATATTGTCTTTTATGAAATATAGTCTTTTGTGTTTTATGCACTCTGTTTATCTCTCAACAGGGTTGAGTTCGGCAGTCATAGAAATACTATCAATCAGTCGTTCAATCAGTCAATTCAACTAATGAAACTATCACAGTAGCAAGGTTGCTCAAGTGTCCCAATTCCATACTCTGGTTGTTTATTTTATTTGTTTGTTGGATTTATATAGCCGCCCATCTCGCCCATGTGACCCTGGGCAGCATGCAATAAACAACCAGTTAAAACAATTAAAACAACAGTTGAGAACAATTAAACAGAAATACAAATAGCATAAAAAATAAAACAAAACCACAAGAGAACGGATCAGCATCTTATAAACCGTATAACCATCTCATGGGTTCCCCATTTCTCTGGGATCCCCCAAGCTTGCTGAAAAAGCCAAATTTTCAAGGATTTCCTAAGTACCAGGGGAAAATCTCACCTTGGGATGAGGTTTGTATTTTAAGGGGTTCTTTATTTTACCAATAGCTGGCTGGTGAATGCGGGCATCTCCATAATCCACCAAAGTCTGCACAGAGAAAGGACTGAAGAGGTTTCTCTTCAGTTGACATGAGCCCAGCATGGAAAAGTGAGGTTGAAGGAACTCACAGTAATAGCAAAGCTCACTCAAACAAGTTGCAGTTAACTTTATCCCCTCATTTTATACGAAGAAGCTTTGTTTGCATTGCTTGGTTGTTGGACACAAGATTAATGTTCTCCGTAAACATGATTTATCTTATCAGTAGCCTCTACCAAAGAACAGCATTCTATTACAGCTGATTGTCATGGAGCATATTCCTTAAGTCATCTTGCGTGAGTGCGCATTGCCTTTTCCCCTGCTTCCTTCAGTCAGAGCTGCAAATTATGAAAAGCTTGGTGGCGTTATGGAAAGGCAGCCTTTTGAATGGTCAGGACTGATGCTGCTTGTGTGAGCAGAATGTGAAACAAACCCAATACCCGAGTCTGTCCTAAGTGTGTTAGTTCCCATACTTTAGAGGGGTAGAATGAAAGTGAGTTTTTAGCTGGGTCTCTCTATGGTGGGGGTGGGGGTTGTGTCCTCTGCCCTGTGTTTAAGATTGTCCTTTATTTGAAGAGCTGTCCATTTGAAGCCTAATATATAATATGAATAATACTGTATATATATTAGTAGAATCTTATAAAGGGAAGAGAAGGAGTTTGCAGCACAAAAATCACAGATTTCCCTTGTAAGGTATATACATTGTTTTTCTATTGATGTGAAGGGCAATTATCTTTAAATCTGCAAGCGTTTGCAAACTTTATGCACCTTTATGCACTTTATGTAAGGGACGCGGTGGCGCTGCGGGTTAAACCGCTGAGCTGCTGGGCTTGCCGATCAGAAGGTCGGCAGTTCGAATCCGCATGACGGGGTGAGCTCCCGTTGCTAGTCCCAGCTCCTGCCGACCTAGCAGTTCGAAAACATGCCAATGTGAGTCGATTAATAGGTACCGCTCCGGCGGGCAGGTAACGGCATTCCGTTTAGTCATGCCGGCCATATGACCATGGAGGAAGCGTCTACAGACAAACGCCGGCTCTTCGGCTTTGAAACGGAGATGAGCACCGCCCCCTAGAGTCGGACACGACTGGACTTAATGCCAAGGGAAACCTTTACCTTTACCTATGCACTTTATACAAACCTGCTCTGTTTTAGTGATACTTCTCCTCTGCTTTCAGCAATGTTCAAACTCCCACTCCCTGTGAAAATTGCATTTTCACAGTCAGAGAGTCTTAGGAGCATTTGCTGAAAATATGGATATTATTTATTACATTTATATCCCACCTTTCTCAAGATTGGGGAACTAAAACCTAACCGTATTTCTTTCGAAGGGAATTCAAGGAAAATCAAGACACTGTTTTAAAAAGGATATAAATAGGTTTCATTCAGTAGTGCTAATCTGGCAGCTCAGAATGATTGGATGTAAGTGCTATGTTCCTTCTCTGGATGAAATGTATCCTACACTCGTAATAGGGAAATGAGACATTTCATAGCATAGATGTGTGCAATTCAACAGTCCTTACCCTGGTATTCTTAGAGCAGCCAATTTCCAGTCAACTCTACATATGACAGGATGCAAATAATTTAAAATGTCAATAACTAAGGATTTGGATCATGGGCCCTCAGTTTTAACAAACATTTCAGATTTTGTTTTCCCCTTTTGCCTTGCTGCAGAAGAACGAATGTCACTATATCTGGGCTGCAAAAATCCAGGCAATGAGCACACGGCAGCAAACAAATACAGAGGAATCTAATTCTTTGCTTCCAGCTAGACGGTGGCCAGATTTTTGCCATGTAGACATGGTAGCTGAAGAAAAACCCAGTCTTTGAAGCTGTCTATTAATGGTTCTGCCATTGTGGAGTTTGGAACAGAAAGAAAAGGTGATGAAGCTTCTGTGCTATAATAGTGTCTAACATAGGTTATACAGAATGGATTGTAATAAGGATGCATGTTTCAAGAGTTCATGTTTAAAAAGGAATAGTGTTTTTTAAAAAAGCAAGGTGGTGCTGCGCACAAGATATTTATCATTGGTATATTTGGTCCTTGCTAAAGAAGGGAGGAATTTAGTTTCAAAAGTCTCCTTTTCTTACATTGGGATGTGCTTGCAGATAATCCCTATCCTGCCATTGCCATTGGTACACATGGATGGAACGGAGGTGAGAAGAGAAGGTCCTATACCCATATTTTCATAAACATATGCCAGTTTATTTTAAAAAAAAGCAAATGGTCTCATTGAATATGTGAAGGGCACAAGTAGGGTCAGTGTATTCCTGATCTGTTCCTTCTATATTTTTATGTCTAAACAGAAAAAATAATCAGTATAATATCCCAGATAAAAGTATCTTTGGAGAAAACGTGGGTTTTAGGATGCTATAATTATTGATTTAACTACTTAGGAACATATTTGAAACAGAACAATTTGTCACCTGACAGAACCTACCCCGTATAGCCTTGGAGCTGGGTTTCATTCCTCACCGTGGTCTACTTCAGGCAACAAGGTGTAACATTCATTAGTTCAAGGATCATACAAAATTTTGTATATATGTTGTTGTTGTTAGTTGCAACTGTGTGCATAACAGAACGAAGTCCTGTTTGGTCTTGCACCATATGCCTTTGTATATATATTGAGGACTATACTTCCAAACTGGTGGGACTAGGGGCCATTTTGGGAGCATGATTAACTTCTGAAGTTTGAAATAGGTGCCTTAAACATCTGCAAGGTATAAGTCCCTCCAAAGTTGAAGAAAGGGTCAAATGTTGCCTTTTGGGGAGTTCTGGGAGCAATCAAAGGGATCTTGGCAAGCTTTTTGACCTGTGGTCTGTACTGATAGGCAAGGTCCATGAAATCTTCCTGATCTCAGGAAGGAAATCAGGGCAGAAACAGCAGGAACTGAAGGTAGAACATTTAGTTCACCAACTACACGATCAACCATGGAGCTACAATTCCACCCCCTGTGTGACCCTTTCATATTGCCAGCAGAGAAATAGCAATGCTTGTCATGTTCTCTCTTTGCCCCCCCACCCCCAAATCCCTATTGAACAGGGAGCCAAATAGAAAAACAAATGAACAGCTGGCTCTTCAGGGTGTCAGTCATCAAAGAGAGCAGCGTGCCAATCCGGCACTGAAAAGGCCATCAACATAAACGAGGTAATATAAATCCTTGTTTTTGTCGATCTGCCTTCTGTTACTCTAACTCTGCAGAGGATCACTTTGATTCCTCCCCTCTTTGCATACACATACTTGGTATTGCTCAGTATTATGACTTCATTCTTCATCAAAGCTGGGAAGAAAAAATATCACAACACATTAAGCCAATTTCTTCCTAGGGAGGAGCATTCATATCCCATAATTATATAGAAAAAGGGTGGGCATTTTGTAGCTGGGTGCTGCACGTTTTTTAAAAAACTCCCCCCAATGACCTTAGGCTCATGGCTGTCACCCAGACTGGGCAGAGCTGGAATTTTAACTGAGCTTATTTTGGGGACGGGGGTATCTTTGGGTAGAGAAAAGGGCATTAAATAAGCACTCATTTGAGTGGAAAGGATACATCAATGAAATAAATATGTAAATAAGTAAGCCAATGAAGGTAGCAGAGGGTTATTCCATCTATTTTGACTTTTACTTTTCAAAGAGGAAAAGTAAATTGCCTGAATTCATATAATAGGGCATTATATACATGTTTGTACAAACAGATGTCAACAAGCATGCTACTGAAGTTGGGCAATTGACTGTCAAATTTTGTCAATGTAATCTTGGAGGGGGATCCTCCAGGAGATGGGAAGGGGCTTGCATGTGGCTGTTGGGTAGTGATTGCCACCATCTCTAGCTCCAAGTCATTAGTCATCTGGATCTGATGCTGAAAATGTTTATAGGATGTTCTAAGGTTCTAGATGGTGTAGTCCATGCAACCCAATACCTCCAGATAAAATGGGGGAACCTCTATATAGATCAAGAGTAGGCACTCTTGGATCTCCCAGTTATTGTTGTTATTGTCAGTAACGAACTTGGTATCTGTACCATTCTTTCTCCTGGAGGAGCCCAGGACAGTTTACATACATACATACATACATACATACATACATACATACATATTTTTTTAAAAAAAAAAATCTTGAAACCATCATTTGGACAACAACAGCCATCAGTCCCAGTCACGATGGGAAGGGATTGGGGGACTGATAATATCAGATGGCCTTCTCAAGATGCAGATTTATAAAGGCTAGATTTATTAAAATATGATTTGCTGTAATGGCATCTCTTATTTTCCAACACCATCTGATGAGTTCTGTCCTATGCAGCTTAAATATTTGGTATTCTTTCCAATGGTTTGAGCTTGTTGTAATTCAGATGCAATTTCTTAGCTACTTTCCACCCAGTTTTAATCACTTTGCATTTGAGTTACTAATGTATGAAGCTTCTGTTTTAGTTCTCATATTTTTCAGCTAATACAGAAGTGACTCCATTAGTTCTGAAAAGTCTAGGTCAAAACTGTTTAAATATGGGTGGGGGTGGGGGGAGAAGAGAGAAATAGATGAAGTCAGTCTGAAATTTGAGTGACAGACCACTCCCACTTTTTTCATTGTAAGAAGATGTTTTTCCCCCCTTTCCTCGAGTAATCTTTGTTGATTGTGTATCTTCTCAACTAATACCAAATAAGAAAGCTGCTTTTTATTTTGGATTCAAGCATTTTCTTCAAATCAACATATTAGTTAGGCATGTAAATCTGTTTATTGCAGCTTCAAAAATACTGCCAGGGTTTGAAGCATCTGGAGCTTGAGAGCAACTGAAAAACTAATTTGCAAATTTAAGATATTTTGTTCTGCCTTTGTAAAATGTTTGCTAAATATGTTATCTATAAGATCATGTGTTTTGCTTTTTTAAGGATCAAAGTATGCAAAACCCTTGGCTTATGTTCTGCTGATTTAACCTCCCATCCCCACCCCAATCTGCTACAAAGATTGATTTTGAAAAGTGGATAAAGACTGATACGGTTCTGCTTAACTGAAGAATTCTAAGCATGTACATGAAAACAGTGTTAATAAAGAATTTCTGCTAGAAGCAACTTTCTCCCTCTAAAAGAAGAGATATTCTCAGTCTCCTTAACTCTTAAATATCCAGTGTGTAATTTACATATCTACAATGTTTCTCTGTAAACTATATTACAGGGCCCCAAGACCTGGGGGCGAGAAGATATATATTGGAATTTCAAAAACATGTTTTGTGTACTCTAGGAAATGTCTCCATGAAGGTGGCTTGCTCATTCACAAAGAGTTATGGTGTCCATGACCAGTCATGAAACACTTATTTACTAGCAAGAAAAGTGATGTGAATATCAACCTTAGGATAATTTCCTTAATTTACCTTTGCCTTTTTTTTTCCTGATCAGAACTCTGGATTACAACCCTCCACCCCCACCCCCACAAGCCAATTTTATAGTCTGGGGACTCATATGCAGATGAGATTTGACATGACCCCTAATTTTAACTAAATTAAAAATCATGTTAATTCAGTTTTTCTTTGTCCCAGAACACACCTCTCCTGTCAGGAAGATGACCACCAACCCATCATTCAGATGGGTAAATGTGTTGCTTGGACTGAATAGACTGGTTTGCCTCTCCCTTGTGGCTTATTTTCAGGGCCTTGTTTAATATTACAAACCTCTCATTTTGCAGATCTCATCATTTCCACTCTATACCCCAGCCTATTGTCTTTGCCATTTTCCACCTGAGTTGATTTACTGTTGGATGTAACAGGGTGGCTGCATCCTCCAACATCTTCTGAAAACAGCCGCCCCATCTTTTATCCCCTCTAACACTTCGGTAGGCTCTGATATGCCTTTCCCTTCATTCCAGATTTCCTGCATTAATTCAACCTCATGATGCTCTGTGGTCACTATTATCTGACCAAGACATCTGCATCAGTGATATTGTTCCTTCATATTGTGTTGCCATAAGGCGAGGAGTAAAGGTAAGTTATGAATGATAACTGCCCAACTGGACAGATACATCTAGAAATGTCAAATGTCACAGTGCCATCAGCATTATCAGTCAGGACAGTTATATCAAAGTGAACTATGGTAGACTTTGGGGATTCTGCTGGTATTCAGAATTGTTGGCTCTTTCCCTTCACTGCCTTGATGATTTTTGAGCAGATATAGAGTCATAGAACTATTGAGTTGGAAGAAATCACAAGAATCAGCTAGTCCAATCCTCTGGTAAGGTAAGAAAGGTTGAAGCCAATTCAACAATCCATGATATCTCTCCTAGAAATTATCTATGCAATGGAGGAAAGTGATAGAGATTGTCAAATGTCAGAGAAGGGCCTCCCACTGACAGGTAGAGAAAGCAAGGCCATGTTCTGGGGTAGGATTTCTTTGGCAATGTCAATAATAAGTGGCAACAGAAGGACTCCAGCGCGGAGTATGAATTGCGTAAGACAGCTCCATTCCATCATCTTTTCTGGATAGCTTAGTCACACTGCCTCCATAATGACTGCACAATTTTTCATTCAGTGAGGAATCATAGATAACATTTCACTCTAATAGCTAACCCAGGCACTGAGTGCCAGTAGCCGTCGAGTGAAAAGATAGAAAGAAGACCTGATTGAAAAAATGCTAGAAGTCAGGAGCTTGCAAAAAGACTACATAGGGGACCCTAAAGTTTGCACATATATGAATGCGATCTTTCAAGCTGAGGATTTTTTTTTAAAAAAAGAAGCAACAAAGTGATGGAGATATAGAAAGAAATGAACTTAAGTTTGGAAAAAGAAATAGGGAACATACAGTAGAACTGAGTGAAACCAAAACTGACTGATAATTCTGACCCTAATATGCACAACCATATTAAATTCAGCTGGATCTTGGCCACAGATATTTCTTTCCTGAACTATTTAAAGTTTGAACTAAACCAGGAGAATGGGGAGCGGGGAACAAGGGGGGATGTGATATCACAAGCATCATGATGGCTTGGGCTGGACATCTATGATCTGGAGCTGAACAAACTGAGATTCTAAATTTCCAGGAAGCTATTAATGCACTTTTTAACAGAACATGGTCTTTGAAAGCTTGTGTAAATATGAACAGAAGGATGTCACCTAGCAATGACTGCCATTTTGACTAAATATATTCATTCATTAGCTGTAGGCCTGGTGCTCTGCTTCATGCCTGATTGGCAGGGAAACACTGGTTATTTTCTCCTTGTCATTACTAGGGGCTAATCCAACTGGTTGGTCTTTGTCGGAATGATGTGGTGTCAGGCCAACACAAATTGTGAGACTCTGCAAAGCCATTATTGAGCAAAAGTGTGAAAGAAGAGTGAGAATGCAAGAAATGCAGAATTAAATGATTGAGAGAGAGTCACCGTAGGAAAGAGTTGTAGTGGCATTTCCTGTTAATGCAATTCTCCACAACAGATTGTCAGTCCAAAAATGAACTTACAAGGGTAGAAGTTGACTTGGTGGTGTGAAGGAGAAGGCACTGTCAACTGCTTACAGCCATATGAGCAGTCAAATAAGCAAGTTGAAGAAAGTGTTATGCGTGTGTTGAGTGATAATGGCAGTTCAGTTTTAAAGGCTTTGTTAATAACTGGGGGTAGGGGTGGATTAGATTCTTCTTGCAAACAAGTTTCAATCATGTCTGTCCAAAAGTGAGTTTTCTTATTTACTATTTCATATTCCTCATAGGTATAACATTTTATGCTAAAGATGAACTGTAGATCACAATTTTCCAGTCTGGCAATCTTATTTTTTTAAAGTTTTATTAACGCTAATTTCCATATTCTTGTAGCTTGTCATTTTTAAATCCAGTTTCAGATCAGTCTCAGTCTTGTCTGGTAAAACTTGTTCCTCTTCCATAACATCTTTTAAACACAGATCTATACAGGCAGACACTCTTAAAATTAACTTCTGGGTCCATTGTTCAAAAATACCCTTCAATATATCTAATGTTAAAATATTTTGTTCCATTCTGCATTAGTAAGTCAAATTTAAGTGTTCTTCTCCTTTAACTGTAATCTTTTGTTCCTTCTAGTTCCCTCTAGTGTCCAACCTTCAAAGTCCCATCCTATCAAGTTGTTTTTAAAAAAAAGAATTCAAAACAAAAGCATTTTCCCACATGAAGGATTCTTACAATTAATTCCAAAATCTTTTTCAAATCCAACTGGACCCTTACTCTGTTTATAACTTTCCAAAATCAAAGTTCTGATCACCCTTTTGCTGTTTATTCCAATAAATACATATATTTTAAAATTCTTAAACTTGTATTTAAAACTTTTTTCACTAAGGATTGAAGGAAGCTCACACGGTGCTGTAAA
Organism: Candoia aspera; assembly: GCF_035149785.1. Lineage (NCBI taxonomy): Eukaryota > Metazoa > Chordata > Lepidosauria > Squamata > Candoiidae > Candoia > Candoia aspera. The sequence goes on along the minus strand of NC_086163.1, from coordinate 19,746,162 downwards.
ACCTGTTGATCCAAAGGTTCCTAATAGCTTAAAAGCAATTAACAAGCAATTTCTGAAAGTGGTTAGAAAAGGAAGTATCCCTCTGACCAAGGGATGAGCAAGATGGCTATTCCCAGAGCTCCAAACTGACTGGAGACTGCTGTCTTGCAGTCTTCTCACAAGGAGCAACTGTCTGGAGCACTTGTGGATGATCTCAAGTCCTCTCCTTGTCTGGAGAAGAATCACGAAGGTCTACTCTCCAGCTCTTCATTCTGCTTTTAGTGGAGCTGTCCTCAGTTCGCCATTTCTTCCCTGGAAGTCCTCCAGTCTGGCATCCTTTAGGTAGCTGAAACTACCATTCTCAGCATCCCCACCAGCATGGCCAATGAATGTGTTGGTCAGGATGATGGGGATTAGGGAAAGCTACCGCAGGCTTTCTGCCCTTCTCCTTTATTCCACTGTGTTGTTGACCTGAGCTGGGGTTTTTCTGGCTCCAGCTCTCCTTGTGTTTTTGCAATTATTTCACTATACCACACCAGCAAGCTTTGTTGATTGTCTTTATTGATTGTTTCATAAAGCACTTGCATGTTTCTTTTTTTTCTTTTTGGGAAAAAAACCCTCTGCTTTTAAATCTGTATAAGTATTTGGAAAGGCTCTGCATGGGAGAGACATGGAGTTTAGAAATTTTAAAATGAAAGGTTTTTAAAATGCAGTGGTAGGCTCCCCGGTAGTCTTTCTGTGGTACATCCTTTTCTTCTGCTTTGAAAGAAAAGCGGTGTATCTCTGTGGTTTTCCCCCAAAGCAGAAATCAAGCAATTCCAGAAAATTTGTTCCAAGAATCTTAAACAGGCTACTTTAGAAAGACGGCCTTTTGTACCATCTCCCTTCAGTTTCGAAAGATTAGCAAAGGATAGCTGTGTCAAGTCCTCTTAAAAATAATGTGCTTTCATGCTACGTCTTAATGTAACACTATCTTACACAGCAGATGTTCGGGGAGCAATTTTTCCCCTTACACAATGACTGAAGCATACCAATGTTTGCAGTGTGATTTGCCTGTTAGAACTGACAAGTGTCAAGGAGAAGAAGAGGCTGAAAGATCTGTGTGTGTAAAGCAGGGAGAGACAAATGAACAGTTTTGAAACGTATATCAGAGAAATAGGTTGAAAATAGGTTGAAAGTCCATCCTCTAAAGTGGGGGGGGGGGAGGAGGGGGAGGAGGAGGAGGAGGAGGAAAGAAATCAAATCAATAGAAATAGAAATGGTAAAATTGTACTATGATGTTTAACATGGTAAGACCCTGCAAGCAGCAGAAAAGCCTGCAAGTTCTTATGGGATATGGTGATAAAGAAATTACATACTTATTTGAGAGGAACATAAATAAAGATTAATAGGTTAATGAGTTATTTTCCTTTCATTACTACACCATTGTACTTTATTATAATTGCTTTGCACTCATTTAATTAAATTTGAACTGAGGCCAACACAAGATAATTTGTTTTCCCTGTACTAAACAATGAGTATGCAGATTGGAAGTAGTGGAGCCATAATCAGCCCTCTGTTTTGCAACACTTTTCTACTCGGAGTAGACATTATAATTGATAATTTGATTGTTGCAGCCCTCTGCACAATATATTTTAAAGTAGCATTAACATAATGGAAATTATGTCGTGTGCCTAATCTGGGCTGTTTATTGTGTGATGGAATGAAGGAATGACTTTCTGGTTGGAATGAAGAAGAGATGTATCTTACTGTACCAGATTCATATTTGTATAAATAGTAGGAATAGGTGTTAAGCCATGTTTTATTTAATTACATTTGATTGAATCAGCAATAATTGGCTGGGATCATAAAAACGTTGAACTATAAATCATGATTTGCAAACCCCAATGGCTAGGTACACCTACAATCCATAAACGATGTTTTGCAAAATACAAGAGCTGGATCCACCTGACATTCTGCACTAAAACCAAAGAAATCATATCACAGCATATTTGTTTAAAATATTTTTAGCCAGCTTTGCCAAACGTTGCATGGCTTTCCATGAAAACTAAAGCATATAATCGTCTAATTGAAGCAAAACTGTAACACCCCGCACAAAATTATTAGGTCTTGTGGAAAGGAGAATGTCTTTGCAATTTATCCCTTTCACAAAGACATATGGTACAACTTCCATTTAGATGAATGAAGGAGGCATATTCAAAACACTGTAGGCTTGTAATTTTGAGTTTGAAGTAGCAGAAAAGTACTGTAAACCTTAATCAGAAAGAGAATTGGACAGTTAATGAAAAAATCCTTCTTCAAGCAAAATTAAACAGGGTCTTCATATAATTAGAGAGGTTGAGGAACATGGAGGTGAAATGCTGAGCAGAAAAGTTTCAATCCATCCCATTCAGCTGGAAGAAAAGGAATTGCTTTCAAATGCTTTTCCAGGAGAGAAGAAAATTTCAGTGACTTTCTGATGGGTGCAATGTAAGGTTTTGGGCAGATTAATCTCTTGAGTTTAAATTAAGTGCTAAAATTGCATGCTGGCTGGGGAATTCTGGGAATTGAGGTCCACACAACTTAAAGTTGCCAGGTTTGAAAAACACTGATATATTTCATAATACAATAATCTCTCCAGCAACTTGTAGCTTCCTGACTTCTGAATTTTCAGTTAAATCCCAAGAAAAGGCAGTGGGAAGGAATTCCCTCTGTTGGACCTTTTTCACATTTGAGAGTCTGGGATGGGGAGATGCTAACCACTCCCCAAAGAACAGCATTCTTTGTCATTTGGTAACAGTATACTAAGTTCAAAACTCCCACCACAGGGCAAACATATTGAGAATGAGGTAGAAAAAAATCAAAGCCTCTTTCACATGGGAAGAGAACTTTCCAGACATTGGAAGACAGCTTTTGATACAGAATTACTAAAGATACCCTTAGTATTGTTTTTAATGAAACAAAGCCAAACCCATCTGAGTGTGGAAGTCCCTCAAAGCAAGCTATGTCAGCTCAATATGACATCATTTTCTCAGCACACACAAGATGGTGGTGAGGTTTTGGTTACCTTATTATGGATAAGACCTAGTTCAAACAGGAAAGGCACAATGGGAGACACAGCTAGAAGTGGCTACAGTAGAAAGTTTGCTTATTTACAAACTCTGCAGAACGTCCTGTATTCTTTGGAAAAGAGGAAATTAAGGGAGCGCATCTCAGGGTTGTAGAGGACACCAAAGGGAATTGAGAAGATAAATGTTACAAGGCTGGTTGAGCTACTGGGCAGTAAATAACAAAGGATCGTGACCTAAAGAGACCTAGAAAATATATAAAAGATGTCATGGTAAGGGTGGGGGAAGTGGAACAACACCATGAGAACAAATGCAATCTAACAGAGTTTAAGAGATCTAGTCTGACGGTGAGTGAAGAAAAGCAAACATTTACCCATCTCAAATATGAATTAAATTCATACCCTGCCTATTTTCAAGAGCTGGTTGCTATATATTAAAATTAATATGCAATGTGTAACTCAACAAAATATACATTCAAACAAGTAATTTACTTCAATTTCATTTATTTTCAATACTTGACTGATTAATAGTCAAAGAAAAAACAGAAGTTTATTTGTAACTCTCTCAGTGCAGCCAGAAAGCAAGATGAACCAATAGCTAGTAACAGTCCATTACAGATCAACATCATTGTCGTCTTATACAACCATACTTGGGAGGAAGCCTAATTGAACTCTACAGGGATTACGTCTGAGTCAATGGGCATAGGATGGTGCTTCAAAGAACCAAACAAATAATTAAACGGGCAATATCATCATGACAAACCATTAGGATCCTTTACACTGGACAGTTAGTATCAATTGACCCAGTATGGTTGGACCGAAGAACAAATAGTCCAGATGGATAATTCTCCCTCTCTTGCAGTTCTTTTCCATCTCATTAGTAGAGCTGATCAAATCTAGCCAACAGGAAAAGCATCAACAAGTCTAAAGAAAAGCTCAGAAACAAACCCAACCCTAATGCAGATCTAGGGTTGGCTTTATTTTTGTGGTCGCACATGATGTATCTGAAGCTTTCCTGCTGTGCAGATTTTGTAAATGAACTCCACTCTGGCTATGCCTAGACATATTTTCTTTCATGCAAATTCTCTGACCTCACTCATTCAATATTTAATATTTTGAATATCCTCCTCAAATATCCATAATAAAGAAGCAGAGTTGCTTGATAATGTTTTACAGCTTGGGTCGGGATGGGGGGGCATGTATTGTGGATTTATCATGAGGGAAGAGGTTGGGTATGCTCCCGCTCCTTTTTTAAGGTTATAAGGTCAAGCTTTGCCAGATTAATTTTGCACAGTCCCTTTGTTACAAACAACAAACAAGGTCATTTGTTTTCATTTCCTTGTTCCTAATTGCATAGATCTCCTTTGGAGTATGAATTCACTAAACAGGTGGTGAAATGCTGGGAAGGTGGGGGAGTAGGGAACACTTGAAACAGCTCCAGCGAACGCGGCTATGCCCCCATTCTAGTCCAGCAGAATGGATAAGTTAGCGGTTTAAGTCTAAGCACATCCCCTTAAAAGCAAAAAGATGTAATACCCTAGGTTATGTGATTCATGTACGTTTACTGAAGAAGGTGATAGAATCTTTTCATTGCTGGAAGATTTGCTAGTATATTGTTAACATTAACCCTCCCTCTACAAAAATATATGTAGAAACACCACCAGTTTTATCTTAGTCTCTAGTTCGATTTTATAGCTGTATTCTAAATGTAAATGTTAAACAACTGCTCTCAGAAACAAAGAAGGAACAAACAAATGTTACAATGTGATTGGGACAAGGTGGCAGATCTGAAGCTGATGCCAAATCTTGCTTCCTATCTCTTATAAAGTGTGGTGTAGACATTGTCCAGCCAAGAAGACAAACACATGGACCATGGAACTAATCAACCCAGAGTTCTCATTTGAGATGCAAATGACAAGGCTTAGATTCCCCTACTTCAGACACATTATGTGAAGACCTAGCTCTCTGGAGATGGCTGTAATGTTGGGAAAGGTGGAAGGAAAGAGAAGAGGATGACCAGCAGCCAGGTGGATGATCTCAGTTACCCTGGTGATGGGTGCACTGTTGGAAGACCTGAAGGACCAGGGTAGGGACAGATTGTCATGGAGGAAAATCTATCCATAATCAGTCAATGATACCATCACATTCTGAAATTTCCCACTATTGTTATACTTCACTGGATGCCATTTAGGAATATAGGAAGAATTGTGTTGGTTCAGACCAAAAGCCCATCTAATTTTGCATTTGGTTATCACAGTGGCCAATTAGGTTTTTATGGAGGAGGATGCAAGCTATGGACTTAACATTACATTGTGCATGATAAATCAGTTCTGCTTCTCCATTTTAGATTTCTCTTGCTCTCCAAATGAATGGATCACAGAACAAATCAAAGTTCTCATCTGAGGCACAAATGACCTGGCTCAGATTACCATATTTTGGTACGAAGACCCAGGTCTCTTGAGAGGTCAATAATGCTGGGAAAGGTGGAAGGAAAGAGAATAAGATGACCAGCAGCAAGGTAGATGGACTCAGATACAGGCAGTCCTCGACTTACGACCATTCATTTAACAACTGTTCAAAGTTACAACAGTGCTGAAAAAAGTGACATAAGACTAGTCCTCACACTTACAACCATCGCAGCATCCCCGTCATCACATGATCAAAATTCAGGTACTTGGTAACCGGCATATATTTATGACAGTTGCAGCGTCCCGGGTCACGTGAGCACCATTTGTGACCTTCCCAGCCAGCAAAATCAATGGGGAACTGTGTGATTCACTTAACAACCATGGCAAAAAAGATTGTAAAATCAGGTGCACTCAACAACTACATTGCTTAGCAATGGAAGTTCAGGTCCCAATTGTGGTTGTAAGTTGAGATACCTGTATAATGGTGATGGGTATACCATTAGAAGACCTAAAGGGCCAGGCTGGGGATAGATTATCCTGAAGAAGGTCTGTCTGTGTGGTTGCTAAGGTTGACATCGACTTGATTGTACATACTGTAATTAATCATGTCAGGCCATTTACAGTTGAGCTCAAAAGGACAATGGAGTTTTCTATGTCCACAATATGGAGTCATGCAAGGGATTTCTCTACCAAGAATCTCTCCTTCTGGAAATGAAATGCCTGTCTAAAGATTGTATAATTGTTCCTTAGCATGGTAATATGAATTTATGCACTGCAATGTTTCTTGCAGAGAGTTTCAATTTAGACAATGGAGTGACCCTGCTGCTTACAGGGAAAAAAAGGCAAGAAAAAGTTGAATAGTAGGAGGCTATTATGATTTTATAAATGATAGGGAAAGATATTATACCAGAAGATACTGAATATAATTTCTCTATAGTTTTTCCTTTCCTAAGATTCTCTGCAGAAAGCTCTATTACAATTGGCTAGGGGAAAAAATTAAGAATACTCAAGTCTTTGATCAAATATGTCTGGTCTGAAAGAAGTATCATTATTACCCCCATTGTTGCCTATCTGTTCATTGAAAGGTGATTTTATTTATTAAAATTCTGTGAGATGATAACAGGATTTGGAAGGGCAGGTTTACATAGAAACAACAAAAAAAAAACCTTTGTAAAAGAAGAATATTGAGACTGTATTGATGTGCAGCAGACGTGGTTCTTTGTCTGCGTGTAATAAATTAGGCTGTGGAGCCATCATGCCACATAGTATATAATTTCTGATCTACTTACCAATTACTGTGCAAGGAAATGTATAAGCAAGGGACCATGCTTGATGGTAGAACAAGTTCTTTGCATAAAGAAAGTTCCCTGTTCATCCCATAGCATCTGCAGCTGAAAGCATCATGTGGCAGGAAAGACTTTTGCTGGAACTCTTAGACAACCCACTGCCTGTCAGAGTAGACAATCTACTAGATTGACAAAGTAGCTACACAAAATGAGGAAGAGTCCTATCTTGTGGCAGAGTGCAAAATGGTCTCCCAGAATTCCCAAACAGCTTGGCCTTCCAGAATGTTGGGATTTGCAGTCAAGGATAGGCATCCATGTGTTCTCCAGATACACCTTCCATCAATTCAACCATCAAAGAGTTTCTGGGAGTTTCAGTTAAAAAATCTGAAGGATACCAGGTTGCCTGTTCCTCAGCTGAGCTGGGAGGAAGACCTATCTAGAACACTGGAAACAAATGCTGGGGTAGACCATGACTTGGTTCTAAACTATGGTTAAATAAACCATAATCAGTTATATTTGCACAGTCTAGGAACTCATGATCTGAGACTGTGGTTTGTAAAATATGGTTTATGGCTTAGCATAAGTTGGAACCCAGTCAGCTGTGATTTACTCAGCAATTTTGAGACAATTCTTCTGATGTGGAACACGGTCAGGAGAGGACTGTTGAGGGAGGAAGGAAATGCCCCAAATTTAACCTTCAGCCTAAGATAAAATAATGTACTCTTAATTAAGTGGAGTTAATGAAAGAGAAGTTTATCATCTGCTCAGCGAGACATCCATAGCGGTTGGATTTGCATGTCCTGCTAAATCACAGTGTGCTTTCTTGGTATGAAGTGCAACATATGAACCCAACCATTATCAATACAAACCATGATCAGGGAATAGTATTTTGTGAAGCAGGCCATTACAGCCTTCTGGAAGGCCTTAAAAACCTGGCTTTTCCCTTGGACTTTAGGGCCAGAATGCTAATGGAGGCTGGTCTTTGTTTTCTTCTGCATTGTTTTACAGTTTTATTATATTTTACCTGCCATTTTTGAATTGTTTTTACTGTTTCTATACACATTTCTGTTTTAGGCTTGGCTAGTCATGCATAGTTATTCGATTAAGATGGGTGGCCATATAAATTTGCATATATATATGATGTAGTGTTGTTGTTTATTCGTTTAGTCGCTTCCAACTCTTCGTGACTTCATGGACCAGCCCACGCCAGAGCTTCCTGTCAGTCGTCAACACCCCCAGCTCCCCCAGGGACGAGTCCGTCACCTCTAGAATGTCATCCATCCACCTTGCCCTTGGTCGGCCCCTCTTCCTTTTGCCTTCCACTCTCCCTAGTATCAGCATCTTCTCCAGGGCGTCCTGTCTTCTCATTATGTGGCCAAAGTATTTCAGTTTTGCCTTTAATATCATTCCCTCAAGTGAGCAGTCTGGCTTTATTTCCTGGAGGATGGACTGGTTTGATCTTCTTGCAGTCCAAGGCACGCTCAGGATTCTCCTCCAACACCACAGTTCAAAAGCTTCTATCTTTCTTCTCTCAGCCTTCCTTATGGTCCAGCTCTTGCAGCCATATGTTACTACGGGGAACACCATTGCTTTAACTATGCGGACCTTTGTTCTCAATGTGAGGTCTCTGCTCTTGACTATTTTATCGAGAGTTGTCATTGCTCTTCTCCCAAGGATTAAGCGTCTTCTGATTTCCTGACTGCAGTCAGCATCTGCAGTAATCTTTGCATTTAGGAATACAAAGTCTTTCACTGCTTCTACATTTTCTCCCTCTATTTGCCACTTATCAATCAAGCTGGTTGCCATAATCTTGGTTTTTTTGAGGTTTAGCTGCAAGCCAGCTTTTGCACTTTCTTCTTTCACCTTCATCATAAGGCTCCTCAGTTCCTCTTCACTTTCAGCCATCAAAGTGGTATCATCTGCATATCTGAGATTGTTAATGTTTCTTCCAGCGATTTTAACTCCAGCCTTGGATTCCTCAAGCCCAGCATGTCGCATGATGTGTTCTGCGTACAAGTTGAATAGGTAGGGTTGATGTAGTAGCATGTAAGAACCTAGGTAAAGATGAGTTTTTATAGAACCCAAGGGGCTGTAAAGGATGATTGTCAGATTTCCCCCAGACTCATTCTTGAACTAGAAAGCTCAGAGATTCAAGAACACAGCTTTGATAAGCTAGTTTTCTACAAAAGCTGTAGTTAGTGCAGAGAACCAGGACTGCCAACGCCCTATCTCTTAACAGTCCAAAGGTTCAAATTGTATGTCTTTTTCCTACCTGTGCGCCCCAGTGAACTGAGAACTAATTGTTTCTCAGTGGGAGGGGCAGTTGATATTTGTGCCAGAGGGTCAAAATCTGAAAGATGTTGGGTGTGGTTTTGTGATCCAAGCCCTGCCTTTTTTATACATGCAACCTCAATGCAGATGCAGCGATGAAGCCTGGATTAGAAGGCTGCACTCGCCAATCTGTGAGCTATTATCGTAATGGACCTGTCTGCTCTCACAAAGATAAATTTTCTTCTGTACATTTCCTTTAGGTTTGCTTACTTTAGAATCTCAACCAACCAACCAGGCTGTGATTACTAATATCTTCTAGTGTTAATGTTTAGACCCAAACTACTGGAAATTTCATGCACAAAATACTTACGGCTGTATAAAAATTCACTTGAAGGAAAAGAATCAGAATAATTCATTGAATTACCTTAGGGTGTTAAACTAATCTTTGTTCAAACATGTTTTATTGGATAAACCACACAAGGCAGGATTATTGAAAGCCAGCTTACAAAAAACTATGGCTGTAAACTATTGTTTACAAAACACAATCCATACAACTTGCTAGGTCAAAATTAAACCATTATAGGTCTTAACATGTGTGCATCCCAAAGTTGTTCTACCTCATGTTTGCTATTTCAGTGCCAATCTCTTTCTTACACCTATCAACGCATTTGTTTTACCTCCTCATGACAATACATAGGTTTGTGCGGCAGTCTCCGTGGGAAGGGGAGGGTTCCAAAAAGTCAAGACGACGGTGATGGCAGCACAATCAAAGCCCCACCCCTTTGTACGTGCTTGTGAAGTCAGTGCATGTGCAAAAGAGGTATGGCTTTGATTGCGTTGCTGTAACCGTATCTTGACTGTTTTTATTTTCCCTGGAGATCATGTTGGCTGTATGTTAGCTTCACTAAGGGCAAAGAGAAGATGGTCTTCAGAAATTAAGCCTTAAAAATGGCAGAATTTGGTGTTCTATCTTAAACCAGAACTGTGTCATCTACGTATGTAGTTTGTAATCCCTCTTACGCTTCTCTAATTCCCCTACAGTTAACACTGTTCTGTCATATGTCCCATATCTAATTATAGGCCTCAAGTGTCTTTCATATACATCTTTGAAGAACAGAGCAGGAAAGCATTTTAAAGTGGCCTACTGTGGATGTTTCAAATCCTATTTGCATGCTAGAGAGAGAGAGGAGGAAGAATTTGATGGTTACCTCTAAACTGAGGTAGCCAGACATTATTAGCATGAATCAATAAAATCCATTATAAGGGGTAGAGTAATGGCAATTTATTTATTTATCTCAAGAAAATGAACTGTTGGAAAGCATGTCCTAGAGCATTTTTCAAACAATTATGCTAGTGACTGCAGCAGTGGAAGATCTGCTTAGAACAGAGGCCTGATGAAGATTTTGCATATGAATAGATACGTAACAATAGATAAAAGCAGTTACGGAAGAAAAGGATAAAATACCAGCTCAAATGAACCAGTGAGTTATTTGGGTTCTCTGGATCTATCTATAAAGCATACTTACCATACTTCACATTCCTATTTGGGTTGTCTCACACCCATATGAATAGTCTGTTAGCATACAGCAAATGATGCATATGGAGATTCAGTTTGAGGGCAATTTTATAAAATATCTGAATCCTATGTACTTTCTGAACTGAAAAGTTGTTTTGAACCACTGAATCGATTTGGATTATTTTGAGGCTCCTCTGCATGCACAGAAATGTCTTTTCTGAATTGAATAGGCCAGTTTGGTGTAGTGGTTAAGGCTCCAGGCTAAACCCAGGAGACCGAGAGTTCTAGTTATTTTATGTTTCAGCCTACTGAGTGAACCTAAGGAACTTGTTAATTTAGCAACCAAATTAAGCAGGTGATGCCTGCTTTAGCATGTCAGCTGGTTCTCTTGGAAGCAATTTTCTAATGTTTAATACATGCAGCCACAATGAGGGATTTACAGACATCACAGAGAAAACTTTTCTCCTTCTCTAATTTATAATCCAGCAAATCCAATAATCTGTTTTCCCGCCTGGGCTCTTGTCTCCTTCATCTCAAAGTGGAGAGGATTGTATGGATGGGGCGTTTTGAACGCCAGAAACCGACCCTCATATGCAAGAGTGTATGTATGCAGAGGGCTCTCTCCACGTGCAGTTCCCCACTGTATGGGGGTGTTCTTCAAGTCGGCAAAAAAAAGCTTCCCGTGGACCGCTCTGCGGACAGCATGGCTCCACACAAGTTCGCCTCCCGTCTGCCAAGCCCCACATCTAATTCCCCACGGCGCACTGAAGCTGCAGCCGGAGGCCCCCCCAGATCGCGTTCACACGTCCAATTAGTCGCGAGTCACGCGTCGTCCAAGCAGCCCCGCGCGCGTGCCAGCCAGCGAGCCAGCCAACCGCGCAAGGACGCTCTGAGCAAGCAAGCGGAGGAACGCTTCTTCTCGAGGGCTGGCCAGCTGAGCGAAAGTTGCACGTTCCCACGTGCGGGAGCGCCCGCCGGCCACCCAAGCCGTCGTGGCGAGCGGGCGGTCGGTCGGTCGGGCAAGGGGCTCGCCCGCGGGGGCTGGCTTCTAAGCGGGCGGGCGGGCGCGCGCGCGCCTTCCTCAGCGCTGCTCCGGAGGACGGGTCGCGCGGACGCGCCGAGGGCGAAGCGGCGGGGGGCTCGGCCGCCCGCCCCCCGGCCGGGAGCGCGCGCTCCCGCTTTCCTCCCCAACTTCGCTCCTCGGCGGGGGCCCCCCTCCGCGCTTTCGCTCGGCCCCCTGAGGAGAGCTTGGGGCGGCTGGCCCTGCCTCCCGCCCGCCCGCCCGCCCGTCCGTCCCGGCGCTTGCCCCGAGGGTCGGGCGGCTCTGCCTCTTGCCCCGCAGCCCGGGCACCCGGAGCAGCTTTCGCCCCGGCCTTCCTCCTCCTCCGCCCACAAAGAGTTCCAGGGGAGGGGAGGGGAGGGGGCCGCGCGCGCGCCCGGCTCTCCGCTTGCGCGCCCCGTCGCCGTCCCCCTCTGCTGAGGCGGAGGGGGGCAAGAGCTGCTGCCGCCGCCGCCGCCGCCGCCGCCGCCTCTTTCTGCTCCGCGCCGGGCGCGTGGCTTCTTTGTGTGGCGCACCTGGTCCGGGAGGCAGGAAGGCGACCCGGCTCCTGCCATTGGAGGGGGTGGGGCGCCCGGCGGGGCCGAGCGAGCGAGCGAGCGAGCAGGCGCCCTCTCCCCCTTCCCGCGGCAGCTTCCCCGCCTCCGCCGAGGCGCAAAAGGCTCCCCCTTTCGCCCTCCTCCTAGCGCGTCCCTCACCTGTACCTGCCCACCCTCCGGCTCACCTGCCGCTCTCCCCGCCGCCGCGCTCCCTTCTCTCCCGCCCGGTCCTCTCGCGTCCTCCACTCCGCAGAGCCCAACAACTTGGTCCGCGTTGCGTGTGTTGAGTGCGTGTGTGTGCTTGTGGGGGGTGGGGGGGCGCTTTGGAAGGTGGATCTATTCCAAGCCTCTCAGAACTTCGCCCCTTTGGACCGCGCAGACCGCCGCCCCCAGCCTTTGGCTGCTCTTCTGTTCACCCCTCTTGCTTCTCCAACACCCCCCCCCGCGCCCCTCCAAGAACAGCCCTTCAATATGGATGTAAGATTTTATCCAGCTGCATCTGGAAGTTCCCTTCCTGGAGATCCTTCCAGTCTGGACTTTGCCCAGTGTTTGGGTTACTACAGCTACAACAAGGTGACTATTTTAATTATTCCCCCTCCCCGCATCTTTTGTTTCAGGCGGTACCTAGTTTTGTTATAGTTTTGTCTTGGTTTGGAGGGTGCTTCACTTTTGTCATAGTTCTGTTTGCTTCTGGACCGGCTCTAGCTTTGTCGTAGCTCTAGGGGAAGTGCAAGGAAGGAGAAAAAGCATGAGATTTACTTGATCTTGCAACTTCGGCTGCGCTGCTGTTTAAACGGAGCAGTGGATTTCAATCAGAACTTTCCCAAGTTTTTCCCTTGCCAGAACTTTCATCCTGCCATCCCTTCTCTCTTATCTACAAATCACCCTTGGTTGTTGCCCCCCCCCCCCGCGCCTTCCCTTTGGAAATACAATGCCTTATAATTTCCTCCCAATTCTATGGAAATAAGGCAGTTTCCGAGGACGCACACATGCACTTATGAAGTACGTGACTTGCAGAATAGCTACCGTTTCATTGGTCATGGGGGACTTGCTGATGAAGAAAATATGTCTGCATACGGTATCCAAGCCCCCCCCCCCAAAAGACGTGCATTTTTAAAGACGCATTTTCGGTCTTTTGGGGAAACCTTGGAACAATGAACAGTTTTGCTGATCCTACTAAAAAGTACTTTGGGGACTGGAGTTGGGAGCCAGCTGCTGGCTAGGCTTCCTTTTTATTTGGTGATTTGACTTGTGTAGAGATTAGACCTTTGCTTGTGACAAGGTTGGGTATTTAGATGATATCAAAATGCATGGCTTACTCATGGTTGTGTGTTGTTGCCTGAAGTTTCTCTCTCCCTGTTCTCACAAAGGTCCCACTTCTTTTTCACATTCCCCCACATTCTTCTTAGTTCAAGATGTTAAATCAAGGAGTTGATTCTAACGAAGTGTGCTGATGGGGAAGTCGATGGGAGTGCATGAGTTTTGCATCTAAAGTAAATGCATGTAAGACCCAGGAACTCAGGGTCACCCCAACTGAGAAGTAAGCGGGTGCCCAAACCTTCAGCTACTAGCTTTGTCAAGAGAAGAAACCTTTTAGTGGGTCCTGCTGGCCAGCTGGAGAAGTTGTAGTACTGCTTAGTTCTGTGTCTTATTTATATCTCCCTTTCTTGTCGAGAGATTACAGATGACAGAATATGTATGTAATAGCCAGAAGGGAAGGATGTTCCCTGCGGCTAAATGCATTACAGAAAATACGTTTCAGCCATATCTGGTCTGTTTTCAGCAGCTGCCAGACAAGAGCAGGAAAATGCAAACTTAAGAGGTACATCGTGACTCATGCTACTGTGAAAAGGGCTTCACTATTTGCAGTATGCTGTGTCAATAGCACACCAAGTTGTTAGCACTGGGCCTTCATACGTGTGTATAAAGATCCCTTTCACCACGAACTCTTCCCATTCCACTCTGTTTGTCCAACCTTGGGGCCTCTCATGAGATACTGCCTGAGCAGTCAGGGGTGCCCTGCAAAGACTTAACTGATGTCTGGGTTTATTATAAGTGTCATTTGATAAAGTCGGGGAAAATGGAAAGCCAGCAGGGGAGAAAAAGATCATTTTTACAATGTTGGGGACTGTTGTCAGAAGTTTCTTGTTGGAATAATTTAATCCTTTGTGGATGGGTGTTACCCAAATGGTCTTTTCATTAAGACAGCTCTAATTTCAGATATGCATGGTCCGAGGTGGTGCCTTCAGTGGGTTTACTTGGAGTAAATAACTTGAGGCTATATATATCTGAAATCAGAGCTGTCTTAATGACGGCTTATTATTTCATGTATTTAATAAATGCAGTGTAGCCAAATGCAGTGTGTGTATATGTGTGTGTGTGTGTGTGTCTATGTGTATATATACTGTATATGTATATGTGTATATATACTGTATATGTGTATGTGTGTGCGTGTGCCTTTTCACCAGTTAATATTTGAACAGCTTTTGGACAAAGTGTATGTGTATATTCTCTTTGGCAAGGCAACATGGAAAATATCAGCATGCTGCTGTGTTGATAATACGAAAAGAAAGGAGGGACATTGTTACAAATTAGAGGTTGGAGAATCACTCTTGAGTTCTAAAGGGTTTTAATAAGCTCTAGGCAACTGTACACTGCCATTTGGTGGACAGCAAACGTATAATGTTGCAAATGAGTTGAGCTTGAATTCTCTCTGCTGTTTGCATTAATTCAGGAACAGATTCTATTATACACTGAGGTTTTTTTGTGGTTTTTTTGTTTGCATTTTTCTGGATGCCTCTTACAGGTAATGAATAAAACAACTGTGCAATTTTTTGTTTGTTTGCAACTTTAATGGGTGTACAGTTTCTAAATCAGATGCTTGTGGAGAAAAACCAGTTGCATCACATTTTAAATAATTTTCCAATATAGTCTTGTTGCTAGAAGGAAAGTAGAGAGCAGCTGATGGATGTTGTTTCCTGGAACATCCACCTCCCATTTGATCTGCTAGAAATTGTTCACTCCTGTACTTTTTTTTGCCTGTGCTTAATGAAGAATATAACTTGGGCTGGGTTTCTATGGATGGAAGAAAAGGATGTGGAAATCAACAGGACATAAGAACATGTTTCTAAATATTAGGTTATCCTCACAACTAGAACAAGCCCAGTAGTCTAGGTGACTACTGCAGAGTAACATACCTGAAGACTGTGATTACAGATTTCAAATTTTATTTATGCAGTTTTAAACCACTGTTAGCAAAGACTTGGTCAGATGCACCTTGCTTTTTTCAATTGTAATTTCATCCAAACTGCTCCTGATGGCTTGATTGGCTTGGTCATCTACAACTGCATTGCATTGCATTGCATCTCCCCCCCCCCCCCAATTCAATTGTAAACTCAACAGTACTTAACAGTGTTAGGTAAGCAGTGAGTTCATGGGTGTTTTTCTTGAATCAGTGCCTAATGCAATAACACAGTGTGTATTATGTGCATGTTACATAGTGTACAAATGGGCCAGCATGGATTGGTATAGATGATGCTCTCTTGTAGTATGATTACCAGTAATACATAACACATAATTGGTATTACATGACTAATTATTGCTCATGGAATGTAGCCTTTAGTCACTCCAGAATATCATGAATTCAGTGGGTTTATTTGGAGTGAATGGCTTGAGGATACATAATTACATCTTCTATCATAAGTGATAGAATTGCACCAAGCTATGATCTGAACCAGTTATAATGGATTGATTGATGCATAATGCTAAATCCATGGCGTGCAAACCACTGTGGCCAGATTCATACTAAGGCAACCCAAGTCACAAAGGTGCTGTAGACGAAAACAGAAACCAAACCCTGTTCTGATTTAGTGTGATATGTAAAACCAGACAGTCATGCATCTTCTGTGGCCGCCTCTGCAGCATTAATACCAGCAGTCTGGGTTTCCTTGGAATAATAATTTTGATGGGTGGATGGGGATTGGCCCAAGATAACATACCACTTGTGGTGGGAGGATTTGTGCCCTCTTTTGCTCTGCTGCTGCATTTTCTTCTTCTTGCTGATATGATAGAAATGACAGTGGCCAGGCTCATACATCCCTTCAGCCAAGGTTTGTGTAACCATAGTTTGTGGAGTGAGACACAGTGGATGGTTCCACTGGGGCTTATCCTGCAGAGCTTTGCTTGAGTCATTCTGGCTACTTTTGTACAGTAGCAAATGCTGAAGTCAGAAGTGCCTGGGTTCTAAAGTGAGGAAGCCCCCTGAGGAGATGCAGATGCAAGGGCTACATGGAGGGAGGGAAAATGAAAAACAGTCATGATGGCTTGAGGATAACATGGAGAGAGTGAATGGGGGCCCAGTAGCAGGAATGCAGTTGGAAGCCAGCAACAGGCAGGTGGCTTCTGGGACTCAGCAAGTGATATGTTCCATCACTTCCATCCAAAACAAAAGTCTCTGCCTGCTTCTTGAGAGACCTGGCTCCATAGTTGATAGCATGAACTAGTTCACAGTTGATAGTTCATAGTAGAACTGAATGAGGCTGGAGGAAAGGAAGGGAGATGATAGAGGGCTAAAATTCAGCAGGAATGTTGGTTCCCTTTGCTGGTAAGTGGTGTTGTAACTATGTTCATTTTGGAACATAGTTCATTTTTATTATTGCTCATGCAGCTGGGTAGCTGTGGAAAAGATTGTATCCAAGTAAGCTAAATTGTATGCTAGGGCATGTTTCATCTGTAAATAGACCTGTTTCAGAGAAGGGAAAAGTAATATGGATGATGATGTTTCACAAAAGAAGGCATAGCAAATGAGTTTTGCAGCTGCATCGTCTAAAACGTTCAGTGCAAACACTAGAGTTGGGTAAATAGATGGCTGAGATAAAAGGAACAGATGGCCAATGGGTTCTTGTAGATCTTGTAGAGTAAAGGTTGGCTGTATAGTTGTACCATCCTTTACCTGCAAGTTTACTATGACTAGGAAAAGAACTTAATTTCTTCCCCTTTCCTGGCTGTATTCTGAACTTCTTCAAAAAGTGGAGCAACATTTGCACTGGATGCTGGCATATGGTCTCATTCGTTGCATCTATTTGGTTCAACTCTTCCTAGTATTGATAACTAGGACTGATCTGAATATTTTCTAGAAGTGGTTTCAGGGGTAGTGGGGAAAAAGGCAGGGCATTTTAAAAGCCCTTTCTCTCTGCATCTTTGGCTTGATAGATTCTGATTCTGTGAAATGGAAATTTCACAGTCATGGGGTTATGTTAAATGGTGTGCATTCACTTTTTCATATAGGTAAACATGCTTTTTTAGATTGAAGTGTTCGGCAATGAGGAAGTTTGCCTAAGGGAAAAAGTGGGTGTGATGAAGTCAAAGGGCAGAGTGTACAGAATCATGATTTGGTAATCTACAATGATCAGGCCATTATTCTATTGTTAACCTTTCAATAAAACTATATTTAGTTGTTCCTGATAGGTACTGGGGGGAGAGTTATTTATTTATTTAATTTATTTATTAACTCAATTTGTATGGCCACCCATCTCTATTAAGTGACTCTGGGTGGCGAGGATTTTTTTTTTTTAACGCCCTTGGAAAGAAAGCTTCAAATCAATAATGTTCAAACTATGCCCAGGAGAATTCTGAATTGTGAATTGCATCCACAGGGCATCAGCTAGGGAACAGCTTGGACTCCATGAAGCCATGTAGACTGTCATGAATGTCTCTGCACAACAGATTTCCCAACGTACATCAATGGGGTTAACATGTAAAATACAGAACAAAAATCGATCCATATCAGCATCAAATACAACAACAAATATAATGCTGTGAACATCCATTATTTGCCCCCCCGCAAATCCACTGTCTGAGGGAACAGTATCACAGCATCCCAATGCCCAAGATCTGCTGGAGTATCCATGTTTTACTGGTCTTCCTAAAGACCAGTAGGGAAGAAGCCATATAACTATCTGGGGGGATGCAGTTTAAATCTGGAGAGCAGTGCACCAGGTCATTTTTAACAATGGTTTCTTCAGGTAGTCACTGTGATCTGGTTCTTGCATTATACTGAACCATAAAAGTGTGCTGCATCATGTTTTCTATCCTGTCATCCAAACTTAACTTATAAGTAGCATGCTGGAGTCTGCATGCTGAAAGTAGGTGAAGCCAGGACAAAGACTAAGCCTTGATTGCACTTCATTCACATTTAAACTTAATTAAAACAAAGTATCCCTTTCAGGATATAATCTCCTTGATGTAATGGGAAGGCTCAATAGGTTCAGTGACCCTAAGAGGGACACTGGTGGAAGCATGGCTGGATCAATCTTGCTGTTAAGCTTCCAGTTATCTATTTAATAATTTCCCAACTCCTTCCCATTAAAGCATACTACTTTTGGAAGAGCCATGGAGTCACACTCAAGATTTTTGAGGGATGAATAAATTTTTGGGTCTTCAAGGTGTACACTAATGCCAGAAATGATGGTTTATATCCCATAGTTCCTTGATTTATGTACTCAGGAGGCCAAAACCAAATGGAATTTTATAGTTTAATGTGAAATATAAATCCAAGAATTATGGTTCATATTGCAGGTCTGCAACGTCAACTGTCGTATGGGACTGAAGATTCCAACTTCGAGCATTTTACAGGAGTTTATCAGCAGACAAAATGATGTAGAAAGTGTTCTCCATGGAATTAGAAATTGGGAAAGTCATGCTCCATTTTTTTCTGTGCTTAAAAAGGATGTAATGGAATTTGAGTGATGCTCAGCAGTCCTTCCCTGCACTTTCGGCTTATCCCAATAAGATCAACTGTTAACTAAGAAGGACACCCACAACTTCTACTACAGTGAGAGGTAGTGATTATATTAGATTAATTTAAAATACCCTAGGGAAATTGCCAGAAATACAATGTAAACAAGCCATATGGGACTATAGCAAAGTGCTGTACGCTTGGTAACTAGATGTTGGTAACTAGGGATATCTAATATCTTTGAGTTGCAAGAGCATCAGCTGCAGATAGCTGGCCTTGTTAAATCAGCAGAATACTGCATAAAACCCAGCATTTATGGATTTTTCCAACCTGGGTCTTCTATACGCAAGACATATACTTCTGTAGTAATTGTTTGAGAGGCACAGTATAATTGATGCATAATTCCTCTTTTATATATAAACCTTTAGGTGCTCTGTAAACAGTTTCTTCCAGCCTGCTATCTTTCAGATGTGTTGAATTTCACTTCCCGTAGCACCTATCCAACTTAACCACTTGATATGGCATAGTGGAGTGTATATTTTTGACCAAGTGGTAAACAAGGGCTATTTCAAAGCATTCATCTCCCGGCCCTAAAATATTTCCTCAGATTATGTAATTTGAGCTCAAGATGTTTCATCACCTGTCTCTTAATTTGAATACACTCAAAATAAGTCATGAGGGCATGTCCTCACAGCCCTCTTACACATTTGAAACAGTGTTATGAGATGCCTCCACTGTTTTAGCTTTGATGTTCCACTTTGGTGATGTTGACAAAAATATCTGAAACTTGCTTCAGGTTTTTCTAAGGAATCTGAGATAGTGTTCTTCATTTAACAGCTCACATCTCATTTATTTCTCTTAAAGAACTCAATAGTATTTAATGGATGCATTCAGTGATCTTTAAAGCATTCTTAAAAACTCAAAATAGCGATCAACAATAACTTATTGCTGGTTAACTTTCTGCTCATCCCATGAGATCTGAAACAGTGAACATGCTCCAGGTGTCCTCTATTAAACAATGTCATTCAAACTTTTAACTAAATACCATTTCAAAAAGCTAAATCTTCCATGTTTAAAAATATTCACCAGTCTTTCATGAGATTCAGTATGGCACAATACACTTTGTAAATTTGGCCAAGAGAAAAGTGACTCTACAAGGGCAAGAGAAGGCTGGGCTAGAATTCAGGCCTTCTTGGTTGAGGTCTCCATAAAATGGGTTATGTTGACCCCAACTCTCCTTGCATTCCAGAAAGCCCTGAAACCCATTTTATTTCAGTGGAAGCTTTCACTCATATAGAAATTGTAAACAGCCTTCTAAATAGAGCACTGTTGCTTATTTTATGAATGTTACTGCTATTGGGTTGTTATATTTTCCTTGTGCACCATCCAGAGTCATTTTGACTGGGTGATTTACAGTTGTTGTCAAATCAATAGAAATAAATGTAGTCCTGATAATAGATTGTCCAGGTTCTGAGTCCAACATCTTAACCACTATGCCACCCTGAGTCTCAATAGCTAACGGACTATAATAGTTTGTATATATTGCACACATCTCATGATCTCAGAACCATCGAGTTGGTGTGTATATGCCACTGAAATGTTTTGTTTAATAGATGACAGAGAGCAAGACCTCCTACATAAAATGGATTATGAAGATCCAAGGAACAGAAGGATTCAAGAACACTCCCTAGGAATTTTGCACCATGACATGGATATGTCATGTGTGATGATAAAAGTCTGTAATGGTATAAGAAGTAGATCCCTTGTTTTTGCTTCTGCCTTACAAAGTACTTGCCTTGGATATAACAGATTAGTTGAAGTAGAAGTCACCTGCTATATATATTCCAAAAGGGGGGGGGGAAGGCTGTGACAGTGATTAAATTGACTTCATAAAGGAGTTGAGAGAAGACCTGGATAGAAGTATTATCTGGAAACATAGCCTTAAGTGAACAATAGCTTGATAAACCTTCAGATGAGACAACAACATTAGACAATTCTAGATGCGTTTATGGGTAAAAGAATGATGACTGTTCGAAGGGAAAGTCTTTTAAGAGCTCTCAAGTCTCCACAGCACTTTGTGTGGGTTAGGCTCATTCAGAATGCCATTCTTCCCATAAAGCTTTTCCCCAAAAGCTGATATTTATGCATTTCTCAGTCTTTTCAGTTCTCAACTCTATGCTGCAAGTATTTTTGTGGACTCAGAAGTTGTGCCAGAGAATCTAAACTGGAGTCGGGACGCACAGCGTGTTTTATAGAGGCATGCTCTTCTTCAAATCCAACAGTAGAGCCTGGCTCTGTGGATTCAGTGCCTTTCATAACCATCCTCAGCTTATTTTCTTCCTTCAGGAAGTAGCATTCTGAGTGGGCCATGATGCTAGGGCCTTTCACACTTGTGGTAAACATTTCCAAGAAGCCAGGGTATTTTCACAGTGGAGAATTACTAGTTCAAACAGCTCTGACAAGATAACTGAGAAAAACATGAGGACTAACCATAAATGGTGGTCCTGCCCACCTGATTTACTGGCCTTAGGGATGTTCCAAGCGTGGTTCTCATCCTTTACTGAACACCCCCCTAATCACAGTGTGGGCATTGGCTTAGAAATGAAATAATTCGTTTCAGGAGCAGGAAATAATTCTATGCATGAGTCCAAGATGTGGGATTGTCTGTCTGTAGTGTGTTTATGGCTGCATATTTTGGTTGAATGTAAACCGTACACTGGCTAATGGTGCAAATTGATTGCAATAGTTCTGTTTAAGCTTAGTTCTGATTTACAGAATGATACATTCAGCTTGAATAGGGATCATTTTGGTTTTGTAGACCTCTAACAAAACTTTATTTTGTGAGGGAAGCCCACATTGAAAAAAACAAAAAGAAGCTCTACTTTGAAAGAGGCCAGCTGTTCAGCATTCTGCTTCTGTCTTGAGTCCTTTTATGGTTTTGCTGTTGGAGAACTAATTTTGGGCATTGGCTTTAGTCTAGTAGTTTTTAAAATAAACAATCCTCCCCCCTCCAGTTATTGAATCAGTTGCATGCTTTATAAAAAAAAATATTCCATAGGCATGAAAGTCCTATGCAATATGTTAAGCCACCTCACTTTATGTCCCCTGTTGTATCCGTGTCTTTCCCCTGCAACTTGCACTAAAATCCTTACCTCACCAGGTGCCCATATGCAAGTAAAGAATTCAGAAACAAATGCTATATTTTGGCAGCAAAGTTTTCTCTGTTTGCATCTGGGCAAGGGGGTCGCTCTCCCATACTCTTTATGGGAGCTGTTTGTAAAGATGTATGAAGCTTTCTACGAAGACAAATGGTTATTTATTCATCTGTTCAAAACCAAATAGCCCCCAGGTTTCCTAGAAACAGAAATCGTTACATCCAAAATTTGAGTTAGTACCTACTCCTCATGTAAAAATTATTCTTCTCCTTCAGGTCCTTGATGTTTTGGAGCTTTCTGAGGTCTGAATATTTTAAAGGTATTTTTTCTTACCTCTCCTGGCAAACACTTCTGCCTAAATGTTTAGGTCTTTGTGTCCTATGTGGGTTCTCTATTTTTATTTGTCACTAGTAGAGTTTTGCAATGAAAAATGTAGATACTGAGTTGATGGGACCACGGGTCTGCTAGACACACATTGGTTTGGTTCACATACCATTAAGAATCATGCCTGGTTTTCGCTCAGTAGGTTAAGTGAAGCCAACTATTATAGTCTGTAAACCATGGCTATTATGGTTAGCATGTTGCATAAGCCCACCCAGTTGTGGTAAACCATGATTAAGCAAACTAAGCCTATGTGCAAGGTGAGAAACTCATTCTCAGATTCTTATAGCCTTCCTGACTAGTATCTTTTTATAGGTTTATCCATCATGAATTTGTCTAAAATTCCCTTTTAAAGCCTTCTGCAGTGGGTGGCCATAGTGAAATCTTGTGCTTGTGAGTTCCATGAATAAACTATGCATGATATAAAAACTTCCTTTAGGTTTTTAGTCTGTCTTGAATCTCCATGAAACAGGTTCCCTGAACAACTTCAGATTATGCTATTGTGAGACAGCTGGAAAGTCTTCATTTTTAATTTTTCCACAAAGTGCATAATTATAGGAAAGTAGGCAAACTCTCCTCATGGGGAGTCACTCTGGCAAGGAAAATCAAAACAGCTGCTAGTTAATAGCAAACTATACATTTAATTCCTGAGGGATTATGTTTTTATGAACTTTTGAGGAAAAAGTTCCAGTTGCAATTGCCACTTCAAGCACTTTTTCTGGCTCTGCTGTAGCCATTTGGAGATGCAGTGACCAAAATTGTGCTGAGTGTGTATAGAAAGGCATTATGAAAATGCCTGTTTACTTTCAATTCCTTCCTTAATTAATGGAATTCCTAATTATCTTCTTTCCTAATGAACTCAACAGTCACATACTGTGTTGATGTTTTCCTTGAGCTACCCACCACCTTTCAAATAACCTGTTCTCAGCCAGTCATTGCTCAGAAGAATTGGTCAACATGTAAGTTAACCTTTAGTGATCCAACTGTTTACATTCTTACATTGTGTAAGAACTGTTTGTTTATTCCCACTCTTCCTATTCTTTCAACCAGTTGTTAATTCTCTCCTCTTAGTCCATGGTCCCTAAATCTGTTGAGGAATTTTGGGTGAGTGGCTCTGTCAGAAACTTTTTGCTGTCTTAAGTAAATTGCACAAACGTCTCTAATAAGATTCTTGTTGGCACAAAAAACTTAAAAGTCTTAGCCAGACTTACCTTTCCCAAAGTGAAATATATTCTTCAAAAGTATCTGTCCTTCTGTTTGTCAGATAGTTTTAGCTTTAATATTGCTTTACAGCAGTTTATCAAGGAAATAAGTTGATCAACCTGTTTTTCCTGTAGATCTTTGATAAGATTGGTCCTACACTGGATGCTACTTACTTCTCTTTTTATGCATATTGCAGGCCTTGGTCAGTGTATCTGTAAAATGGGGTCATTCATAATCTCCTTCCACATTCAAACTAGATTTGAATATGGATCTCCTCAATCCTAGTTCCAACTCCTTAAGCACTACACCATGCTGGCTTTATCAAATTAGGTTTAGTTATATCAGATAGTAAAGAAGAAAAGACAGAAGGAGAAATCTTTAACTTCACAGGATCAGTTCCTTTTCTGTTGATAAGTAGCTGCTAGCACGAATGGTGGAGAAACTAGCCGTCCAGATATTTCAGAACACGTCTAGCAGTCCTCATGTTCAACCATACACAGAGAGAAGCTGTTGAGAATCAGGTATCTAACTACTGTGCGTCTGGAAGGCTCCTCATGCTTACTTTATAGGTTACCTGCTTACCTCTAAAACGGCATGCATTGCATTGTTTTTCAAATAATTTCTGAGAGCTAACCTAATTTTTAAAAATAGTTTGGATACTGAGATTTTCTGGATCATAACAACTGGCTTAGTTGCATGAGTAAAAGTAGTAGCTTCCTGTGGGGGGGGGGAACCAAAAACGAGGGGTAGATTTGTTCAACACATTTGCTCAGAAGGTATAGGAGCAATCTACCCACTCAAGTATCCATTGAGTAACTGCTGTCCAAGTTTATGGGCCCTTTAGAATACTGTAGTACAAAACAATGGGCAAATAGATGCACATTATCCTATATTATTTTAGAGGAACCCCAAACTTCATAACCAACTATTCAGGGAAGGGAAG
The DNA here is from genome assembly GCF_035149785.1 of Candoia aspera. Taxonomy (NCBI): domain Eukaryota; kingdom Metazoa; phylum Chordata; class Lepidosauria; order Squamata; family Candoiidae; genus Candoia; species Candoia aspera. Next base: position 19,721,642 of record NC_086163.1, on the reverse strand, counting down.
TAAATGAAATCAACAGGCTTGCACAATATTCCATTAAAGTGGATGCAACTCAGAATTCTTAGAATTCTGTTTAGGGGTTGTTGTTTTTTTAATTAAAATCTTGTGTTGTTGTCAGAATGATGTTGTAGATATCATTGAATCTGCTTCTGTTACTTTGCTATCATTGACAATCTGTTACATGCTGTTTGTGTCTTTTGATGTTAAAGCCTAGGGCTTAACCAATTAACAGATTCATTCATTGAACATGTCAGTTGCAGCCAGGAGTCACCTGTTTGCAAAAATGGATCAAACAATGGCAAACAAAATATTTGCTTGGGGCATTGAGTTCAGTCAGGTTTTTCATTATTTTTACAGCAGCTAGGAGAGAGGAACTTCACAAAATAAGTGAACTCTCTGAAGGGTTTTAAGTAAGTTTTCCAAGTTTCTAGCAAGCCCCTTTAAAGTCAGTTCATTTGAATAGTTTTTCTTTTTACGCAGTAACAATTTACTGGTGGTTTTTCCCCATGTTTTATGTCTTCATGCTGTTAACTTCTTCATTAAGTCTGAGTAGCACTCAGAAGTGTGAAGGGACCTAAATTGAACTATTCAAATATCATTTGAATTGTGTATCAATGGGAGCCTCTATATTTATCCTTTGTCATCCTGCTAAAATATCTGGTTTTCCTTGTATAGGCTAGGGATATAGTCTACTTCAAGGATGGGCTTACAAAATCTCCTTTGGGCTTTATTATTAGAATCATGACATCCACCATTAGAGCCCAATGTGAAATGTATGCAGTTAGGATTAACAAATTCTGAGCTCAGAAATTAGTTTTGAGTTTGAAGAGTTCTTAAAGTCCCTTCAGAAAACCAACAGTAACAACAACAACTGCACTTTGTTATCCTGAACTTTCTTTGCACTTTGTTCAGCAATATAATTTAGGAGGAAGGAAGTATCAACAAGTTGTTGTGACAGGTCACAATTCAATCTATTGGTGAATACAGTTCTACCTTTTGCCCACTTCTGGAGCTACACTGATTGTCAAAATCCTTCTAAGGTTTCAGCACCCCTTTTCTTATAATTTCAACAGAAATAGGTAACAGCACTGACCTTGGCTGATCTGAAAAAGCTAAGCAGAGTCAGATGTGATATGTGCTTGAATAGAAAACCAGGAAACATCAGGACTGTAGACTACACTGGGAAGTGAAAAATACATCTTGAAGGAAGGCAGTAGCTATTCATCCCCATATTGTTGCCAAGAAGACTGCAGGTTTATGTCCATGTTGTTGCCAGGATTCAAACTCAACTCAAAGGAGACACGGCTTTTACTTAAATCAGTGTTTCTGCATGTGAAGCATATGCGGTATCCTAGTGACCTTTCAGCTGGGTTCACAACTCATTCTAAACCATGGTTTATTAAACATATAACACTGAGCAACAACACAGAGTTTGGAAGCGTCAGCACCATTCGACAGATACATCTTGTTAAGCCAAACCATGCCATGGCGTAGTGTATATTAACCCAGCGGAGTAGCTGAGACTCCTTTCCATAATCCACAGCATGCAGTAACATTAAAAATGTGAAAACTATAAAGTACTTATAGACACACATCACTCAGTAGCTTCTCTCTACAGGTAATCCTTGCTTAACACCCACAACTGGGACTGGAATTTTGGTTGCTAAGTGAAGGGGTCATTAAGCGAATCCACCTCAATTTTATGACCTTTTTGTGGCAGTCATTAAGCATATCACCGCGGGTGTTAAGTGAATCACGTGGTTCCCCACTGATTTTGCTTGCCAGAAGCTGGCCGGAAAGGTAAAAAATGAGATCATGTGACCATGGGACACTGCGACGGTCATAACTGTGAAGTGGTTGCCCAGTGCCCAAATCATGATCATGTGACTGTAGGGATGCTGTGATGGTCATAAGTATGAGGACAGGTTGTAAATTGGTTTTTCCAGCCCTGTCATAAATCCGAGCTGTCACTAAATGAATGGTTGTTAAGCGAGGACTACCTGTATATGGGTGAAGAGCTTCTATTAAAATCATTCCACTTGGTAAGGTGTCTGGTAATCACCATGCAGCTTTAGTAAAATAGCTATCTTGTTTATATGACACTCCTCTCAGTTGCAATGAAGTCAAAGAAGGCAGCCTTTTTGCTTCCCCACACAGGGATGAGAAGGAAGCAATAGAACTTGGTTAAAAGACTGGGTTGGTATCTCCATGTTTTTCTCCTTTTTGTCCTCCTGTTTCTTCTGGGAGGTTATGTGGTGGCTCCCCTCATTTTATTCTTCCAATAATCGGATGAAGTTAGTTAGGCTGAGATGGTGAGTAGCTCAAAACCGCCCAGTGAGCTTCTCTATCAATAGGGATTTAAATTTCCTTTGTTCCTGCTCTGGACTCTTAAGCACTCCATTACTTATAAATGGAAAGCTGCATACAGCAAGGGTTTATGAAGTATGTCAGCTGGGAAATGTAAACCAGGGGCTGGATAAAGTAATCTGTGAATAATAAATGTTTATGGGAGAAGACTTCTACTGGATTCTGAACTAAGTAATTTAGTATATAAAATGAGTTACTGTACGGTGAGGATGAATTAGACACACACAGGCCTGTGTTACATAGCTGCTGTTACCTTGTGTTCATTTCTCTCCTGTGTATGCACTCTCAATAGCGTAGCGAAAAAGAAAGAAAGGAAGAAAAATACAGCCCCTCGGGGGAGTTGGAGTTCTGCTTATTTTGAAAACTGCAGTTATTTTATGACTAAGCTCTTTTAAAACTTACTTTATTGTGCTGTAATCGCAGAACTTAAATAAAAAGGCTTCATTTCAAATGGCTTCAATTACCTTCAAAATACATTCCTAGGACTACCTGTATGCCCAAAGGGTCTTTTATTAATTTAGTTGTCTCCAAATAACATTTTAACTGCAAAATTTCATTTCATTCAAGGGACTTAAGTACTTGCATAGGACAATATGGCTTTTCAAATGGTTTTACGCATCTCAACAAAGCTTCCGCCACGTAACATGAAGAAGATTCTAGTTTCATAGATGGTTTCTTTGAAAATTCTTTGTGGTTACAGTTCCTTACCACAACATAAGAATGACTATTTTTCTTCTGTATTGTTGCATGTAATTAGATGCTCACTCTAGTTCTGCCGCTGAAACCTCAAATCATTATTGGGGTAGGGTGGGGTGCGGGGGCCAGTCCTACTGTTCCTTCAGTAGGGCTGTGATAACAGATCCTTTCAAGCGCTAGGCGTTATATTTTAAAAACAGTTCATGACACAATAGGGTGACTGCAATTTTGTTACAAGTACAGCTGCAAAAAATGTGTTTGTGTATCAGGCGTGGTGTTTGTAAATGACTGTTTAAAGTAAACAAACACAGTTCTTCCCTATATCTGATTGATTAGCAACCGTTAGTAAGGTTCTCATGTCAAGAAATGAAGAATGAGGTCTTACCCATAGCATCCCCCCCCCCACACACTTTCTTTGGTCAATTCAAATTCCTGGTCCAGGTCACTTGCTTTCTTTGCAACGTTTTGAAAACTTAGTTGGGATTTTTTAAATTTTATTTTGAACACACAGTGACTATAGGGCATCAGAATGTCATCTGCACATACCATCTTGTAAAGGATAACTCAAGTAAAAGCAAGTTAGGAACCAGGAGCAGCCTGAAAATGAAACTGGCTGGTTAAATGGTGAACAGAGTTTAAAGGGTTAAGTTTAAAAGTTTCATAGAAAAAATTGGATTTTCTGTTGGGGCATGAAGTAGCAAAGGGAATATAACTTGATTTTTTTGTTGTTGTTGTTTAAAAAGGCAGTCCAAGCACCAGCAAGAATGAAGAAGCATAGTTGTCTGAGATAAATTTAATCAGTGAAATAACTTTTAGAAGTTATTTCTGGTTGATTATAAATATAATAATATTATCAATATATCTTACTGTTGATTGTCATAAGCCATTTTGACTGCTTGATTGATTATAGGTAGTCCTCAACTTACGACCACAATAGGGACCAGAAAATTCATCATTTAGCAGTGCAGTTGTTAAGCGAGGCATCACATGACTGCATCTGATGTCATGACATTTTTTGCAGTGGTCACTAAGTGAATCACATACTTGTTAAATGACTAATGCAGTCGTTAAGTGAACCACATGGTTCCCTATTGATTTTGCTTGTTGGAAGTCAGCTGGGAAGGTCACAAATGGCGGTCATGTGACCCTGGAATTCTGCAACTGCCGTAAATACATGCTGGTTACCAAGTGCCCAAAATTTGATCATGTGACTGCGGGGATGCTGCAGCAGTTGTAAGTGTGAGGACTGGTCATAAAGTCACTTTTCTCATTGCCATTGTAACTTTGAACAGTCACTAAACAAATGGTTGTAAGTCAAGGACTACCCGCATGTGCCATCAAGTAGTTTTCAACTCCTAGCAACCACTTAGATAGATTTTCTCTATGACAATCTATCCCTAACCTGGTCTTTCAGGTCTTCCAAGGGTGCACTCAGCGCTACTGTAACTGAGTCCATCCACCTTGCTGCTGGTTATCCTTCTCCTTCATTCCACCTTTTCTAGCATGAGAGCCTTTTCCAGGGAGTTAGGTCTTTGCACAATATATCTGAAGTGGGATAATTTGAGCCCGGTCATTTGCGCCTTGAGTGAGAACTCTGGGTTGATTTGTTTGATGATCCATCTGTTTGTTTGCTTGGCTGTCCACAGTATTCTCAGGAGTCTTCTCCAGCGCCAAAGTTCAAAGGTGTCAATACTCTTCCTGTTCTGTTTCTTCAAAGTCCAGCTTCCACTTCCATAGAATGTCACAGGGAATGTTATGGCTTGCCCAATTCTGATCTTTGTAGGTATAGACACATCATGGTCTTTAAATATTGGTTTCTCGGTGTGTCACATAATTTTTTTCTTGTCTTCTTTGGTGCTTATTGAACTCTTAAAAGGATGATTTGCCAGAATTGTAAGGAAGTGTCAATTCTGTGTCTTCACCACATTAAATGCAGTTGTTCTGAATCAGGCAGTGGTTTGCAAGATCTTCAAACTGAATACACTGAAGAGTATTCAAGGTACTGCCCAGAGTCATCACCACACGAGATGGATGGTGAAGAAATATGATAATCAAATAAATAAATAAATAAAAGAAAGGAGCTTGAAAAGTATAAACAAGTAGTATAAGAACTTTATTTTCTCAAGTTCTGCTTTGCACTGTTTTCCCATGCAAACATAATTTTTGTTTCAGAATCTATATTATTAGTAGAATGTATGAAATGCAGAGCAAATGATACCTTCTGCCTTTATTGTACTTTTTGGCATAGCAGCCAGCACATTCAGATTTTTTTGTTAACCACATTCTTACATTCAGAATATGTTTTATGCTAGCCTACTATGAAACTTTAGGATATGCTTTTTCAATTTCATTTAGCCAAAGTGGAAAATAAATATCTGTACACAAGTAGTAATAATTGTCCCATCTGTCTGTCTAGCTTTTTTCAGAAATTACAGAATTCCAGGAAAACCAGGTTCAAAAGGATAATTTTATATGTTGCAAGAAAACTGCAAATCCTGCTTCATATATATTACTTGTGTCATTGACTCCTTTATTGAAAAAGTATAGGTGATATAATGCATAGGTGATATAATGCATAGTTTTGAATTAATTTTGCTGATTCATGGCTTGTAGCGGTCTCTTCTTCTTATAAGACGTCTTGGGTGCAGTGAGAATGTATATGGTTAATTGACTAGCTTTGGGTGCTTGTTGAAAATACTACTACTTTGGATGGTTTCATATGTTGCACTAACCATAATGTTCTTTGTTAAGTGTGATGTGTGAACCCAGCAAATTTTGGTTTATTCAGCAACATGTCGTTATACTGAACAATGGCTTAGCCTGATGTACGAATCCTATCTAAATCAAAACTTGGGTTCTGAATCCACACAATGCGTGTTCTAATTTGGCCATCAGGACCTGTTCAGATGCGTCACTGACACACAGGAGACATAGGAAGAGATTCTACTGAATCAGACTGAAGATGCATCAAGTTCAGCATTCTGTTTCACAATGGTCAACCACATCTCCCTGGGAAGCTCATAAGCTGGTCCAGAAGTAAATGTCATTCCCCTGCTCTTGTCTACTTCTTGTAGGTATTCAGTAAAAATGCCTCCTTTCATCGTGAAGGTCATATACAGCTCCTACAACTAGTAGCTATTGATAGCTTTCTCCCCCATTCATTCCATAAATTCCACAAGAAGTATTTCCTGAATTTCTCACCATTGGAGGACCCTGGGATGAGAGGGAGAAGAAAAATTCGTTTTTCGTTCTGTTCTCCAATATTTCCTTTTTTTTTTTCTTCTCAACTAAAAGGCCTCAAATTGTTGTAATGTTTCCTCATTTGGGAGTAGATTAAGCTCTTTGATCATTCTGACTGCCTGTTTCTGCCCTTCTTCCAGAGTTTGTACTTGCAGTGTTCTGCACCCCTCAAAATGTATACTGTGGATGTTTCTGTAAGATGGTGTGGCAAATGTGTGAGTCTCACTGTATCGTGATTCTCAGACCCTGCTTTCTAGATCGCACGTGGCAATTATCTCTTGCCAAGAACAGGGTGTTCTTAAGAGGAATTTTGATGAGTCCTGCTTTGAAGATTCACCAGTTTGGGCTGCAGTACCACAGATGGTTACTTTTATCTGGCAATTTTATTTCTGTAGACTTTTTCACTAAGAAGTCTGTTCTGGAATAATAGCTTGAATGGTTCTGCTGGTGAAAGATATTTACACAACAGACGTCTTGAACTTGTGTGTATATCATCGTTCATAATTGCTACTCTTCAGGCTTCTTCAATTGTTCTGCCATCTCAGTCATTCTGAAGCCAAGAATGGAGTTCATTTTCTAACCGTTGTGCCTATAGAAGATTTTGAAAAGAATTCTGGATAATTGTATGTCCTCTCACATGGAATATATTGAAATATTAATTCACAAACAGGAGACCTGTACAGCTTGCAACTCACCATAAAAAACACTAATCTCCATCTATTCCTGCCACATGTTTATGTCTTTACTTCCTATCCCAGGAAGTTGTAAGCCACTTAGATTTATTTTGGTTGAAGCCATTCAAAAGCACTTGTAATACTTAAAAAAAAAAATCAAACCCTGGAAGATGTAGCTGGACGTTTGCTTTGGCTTGCAGGTCTGGAATTGAGAAGGATAGTAAATGTGGGAGAGATTAGGAAAGCAGCATTTCAGGATGATACCAGAACCTTACCATAGCATGAGGCAATTCTTCCTTTCCTATCTATGTTGCTCTGATTGTGTCCTGTCTTGCTTTATTCAGATCTATGCATCCGGTTCTTGATCAGCATTTAAAAGGAATTTTCTACCTGAAAGGTTTTAAGGAATTCACTCAAGATGGCAACAAAGTGACAACTCTTTAATGAGTTCCTGATTTTTTAAAAACATTTTAGTTCTTTTATCCAGCTTTAATCAAATAGTTTTTAGTACTTTTCCTGATTTTAAGTTTACAAGACAAAAACCAACAATATAAAATTTGAATATATATTAAAAAAATCACTTCTCACCCCTATGGGTGGTACGTGACTTCCTCAACCTCGGGTCCTCCACCAGAGGCCTGGGAGTTTGAGGGTTCTGCGCAGTGTCTTGGCTGTTCCCAGCACTGCACTCTTCTGGACATAAACTCTGATGTCGTTCCTGGGATCTGTTGGAGCCCCTCTCCCAGCTTGGGAGTCACAGCCCCAAGTGCCTCTACCACCACTGGGACCCCTTTGGCCTTCTATTGTTGTAGTAGCATTCCATCAATTCCAGGTTCTCTTGTCCATGTATGGTTTGTTGCAGTAGCCCACTTATTGTTAGATTGTCCTGGTTCCCCAACATCTGACGTGGACCTTGTTAATCCAGGTGACATCCGAGCCGGCATGATTCTCTTAGTTCGTGTCACTCTCATATTTGAGGTAGGCAGGTGAAGCATTAGGGGGTCTTTGCCCAAGGATCTCTTCTGGTAAGGTAGGTACAGCCAGGATTTGAACCCCAGTGTAATGGTTGCCTAATCCCAAATACTCAGTCTCACAAGCTCGGGCTTAAAGATAACTGATTTATTAAAGGAATAGTATGCAAATACAGAGAAAGCTGAGAATGAGCAAAAGCGCGCCAAATACAAACTTAAAAGCCTTGCCTTCAATCCAGTCCCGCCCTCAGCACCTGTCAGCCCGCACCCCCTCCCAGGTGCTAGCAACCGTTACACAAGCCTGGGAAAGTAACCTTGAATAGGATTGCAAACCCAAACACACATTCCAAAGTCCCAAAACAAAGCAGAGCGGCCGAATGGAAAATACCAGCAATGAGCAAGTCGGGTATACACGGAAAAACAGTTTGACATGTGAAACGTTACGATGTTAACAGAACATTGAAACGGGGAACATGACACCCAGTCTCTTACTCCAAAGGTGGTGCTCTAACCACTACGCTATCCAGCCTCTCTCTCTCTATATATATATTAATGTAGAAAAGTAAACTATGAAAGGAAAAAAAAAGGTTACCGTGATTATAAGTAACTGAAGAAAAAGAAAATAAAAATCTGACAAAGGTATTAATCTGAAATATGTCTGTATGGTAGATATAAGTTTGTTTAAGTAAAAGAAATCCCTTTTCAAGAAATTCTAATTTCCCAGGAATCCTTTACCAATGTTTAACACCAAATGACTAGTCTTGTTCATGTTTAGTCTTAAGCACAGTGCATGGAGTTGTTGACATCTAAGATACTTTTTGTAAATATTTTAACCAGTGTGTTTGCACTGAATTACATAGGAAGATATTGCCTGTCTGTCTGTCTATTATTTCAGCCTTCATTAAAGCCACTTTGAATAATATAATAACTCAGTCCTAAGACTTGCTGCATTGACACACTATCCTGTATGCAGGTTAACAAAGCAAACCAAGCAAGTACTGTCATGTTGATGACAATTCTGTTGCAAAACAAACATTTCTGACTGACATCTCATAGTTGGCATGTTACAATTTTGGAGAATAAATGTGGAATCCTGAGTCAATGCTTATTAGACTGTGTAACTAGCAACTTTTTTCAGGATATTACAGACACTTTATTTGTGGTTTCAAAAAGCATGGAATCACAGAATGTGTGAATTGAAGAGACTTTATGGGAGCTAGGCTGAAATTAAATTATTTAATCCAAAAGGAATAATGTAAATGTTTGATGTAAATGTAATGTATATAATGTAAATATATTTTGATGAGAAAAGCTGTTGCTACATGGTAAGGAAGACCATCTGTTGGGTATCAAGAAAGTCCAAGGTTTTAAACCTGCCATCTCTGAATAAGGCTAGGAAAGAATTCTATCTGAAACCATGGAGGAGGACTGCCAGTCCATGTTAACAATATTGGACTACATGGACCAAAGTTTTATCTCAGTTTAAGACATCTTTGTATCTACATATGTATGATGTTGCCCTGTGGTCTAAGTGTATTTATTAAGAAAATTTATGCATGTAGAGTTCTAGCATCACTTCTGCTGACCTTAATGAAAATTTGGTCATATTGTTAGCAGGAATTTTGGTTTATTTCAGAAAAAAGTGGAACGTTCCCCTAAAGTGAAACCTAAATTTGGGTATGTGAATCTCTACCTGTTTATGTATTATTTCAGGATGTCCTTTTTATTCCAGATTTGCCTTGAATCAAATCGAATCTCTGTTTTGGTCATAGTCTAGCATAATCTGGTTAAATAGTTCTTCTGTAGACAATTAGTACAGAGAGAAAGATGGAAAAATTCTGTGTTTGCTTGCCAAATTAGTCTGTTAATTTTTCTACAGGAACAGGATTGTAAAACCTGAAATACAGCCCCCCCCCAACTCTCAGTATCAAATTGTAATCGTTCATGTATTATTAAATATGTAAGTAATCATACTGTTTGAATTAGTGAAGTTATATTGATTGACTGTATGCCATCAGGTTGGTGACAACTCTTGATGACCACATAGATAGACCTTCTCCAGGGTGATCTATCTTAAATTACATTACAATTTAAATTATATCAAACACAACTAATGTGCTGGCTCCATCCATTTCTTTGTGCTGGGCCCCACCATTGTGGGGATATTGACCCTGTGCATCTCACTCCAAAGAAAAGTGTGGCTGTTATCTTTGAACTGTATTTACGCATAAAAGTGTTTAAGCATAGATTTGTTGCCTCTTTATTAAAAATATTAAGTGTATTACCTTCTCACTAAAAGCCTTGGGAACGGAATACTAAAACCCTTGGAAACGGAATAGTCTAAAATAACTTATTCCTCCTTTAAATGTTTAAATTCCTGGATTTTCAGTTGCCTCATAAACTGAACTAACTTTCTGAGAAAAGAACAACCCAGTTATAATAATAATTTCAGAAATTAGAAATGGTAACTCCTGTTCTCTGCACAAGGGTACTTGTCAAGTAATCGTTCTATGAAACAGAAGCAAATTGCTCATACACCCCCCCCCGGAAATTGCAAGATTAAATTTCAACTCATTTACGGTCTGTTTCTCCAGATACTATAAATCCAAATATTACATTGTTAATACTACATGTGGGATTCCATAAGTTCATAATAGCATATGACATCTTAATATCCTTTGCAGTAACCTTCTGATCATATCCAACAGCGATAAACAGTTGCATATGTGGTATGGTTGTTATATGTTTGACGTGCCTTGACATCTAAGCTTAGGGATAACATAATAGTTTACATTTGTAAAATCCATATCAAATCATGAATGCTAATTCTGTGGATGACAAAAATGCATGCTAAATTTAAGATTTATGTCTTGGGTTAATAATACCTCATTTCTTCAGGATGAGGGAAAGTAAAATACGATATCTATGCTTTAAATGAATTTAATGAACTGGAAAGACTGACATTTTCACAGTAACCGTCACACTTCATTTCATGAAGTAGTTAAATATTGATGATATATTAAAATACTAGTTTGACTATAAACGGCAGAATGGTTTACAAAATAAGGATTTGGGGGTTCCTTCCCCCTTTCCCCGTGCTAAAAAATTCATGAAGCAAGAAAATAAGGCTTGAATGATCCTTCAATATACACAAAGTACTGTGTTGAAATAACATTGAAGTTGGCAGACAAATTCTTAAAAGCAAGGAAAATAAGTTAAGACATGCCAAAGGAATTTTTAATGTCAGGTTGATAATATTTTAAAGTAATAAACATTTTCACAGTTGGTTCCCTTGATGATGATTGTGCAATGTTGACCTTTGACTTTAGGGTGGGAGCCTTATGATTCCATTCTCCAATTACAAAGTTAAGAAATTTCCTATGTAATCTCCATGAAATGATGGAAAAGAACATAATATAATAATAATCTGTTATAATTTCAGCAAAATATTTTATGTGTATATACACACACACACACACACACGAGGTTATTGCTTTCCATTTTTGAGGTGGATATTTTATATCACTGTTTTGAGAGCTGTGTTAACCAAGTAAAGGCTGCAAGAGGCAATACTGGCTACAATCCACTTGAGACCTTTCTTCTGCAAATTTAATTGAGATTAAGGCAGATAGATGTAAGATTTCATTCAAGTAAGGTGCAAACATATATTCGAGAGCTAGCAGAAATGTGACCCAAAATTCATTTATACAATCTATCACTGATTTCCCAGTGATAAAAATAACTATTGATATTATGCTTTAGGACTGTGCAGAGATCTTAATTCAGAGAGCAAAATGTGATTGGGAGGGTTCATGGGTACACCCATGGGGAATACCTTAAAGCAGATGTCTCTTTTCCTGGGTCCTAGGACACAGTGCCCAACCAGATGTGTTCAGAAAACTCACAAGCACGGACAGGAGGGCTGTAACTCTTTCCCATTCATTCTTTCTAGCTACTGGTCTTTAAGTCATTCTGCTTGTGATTCAAAAGGTAGCAAATGGTTGTTCAGTGGTAGAGTACACGCATTTGTATGCGTAAATTCCCAGGTTAAGTCCATGCATTCACAGTTGAAAGAATCTTAAGTAGAGTGTCTGGGAAGATTTCAGTCTTGAGCCCAGGATTGTATTAGAGGGACAAAATACCCGGTCCTTTTATTGCCCAAGACAATGACATCAGCTGCACCCCTCTCAGAGTGTAGGGTGTTTGTGTGTATTTTCCCAGCAGCAATCTATTGTTGTGAAGTAGCCCTGCTTAATGCAAGAATTCTGGGGTGGCTTGATCTTGAATTAACAATTCACCCATTAGTTTTACAGCAGATCTGCTTCTGGTGGAACGAGAACTTCTAAAGTTGGACCTGTTGGGTCCTCTTCCATCCCTTTGCCATCCAGTCTTTCAAAAAAATGAATTACAATTTGTTAAAAGTATTTCTCTACCATTTATTTTAAAGAATCCCAGAGTGGTATTCCCACCAGTGCAGTAAGGGTATGGGAATGGCTTTTTACAAATGTACAGAGGTAGATTGATGAGGAGTCTGCATTTTTGGAATCAACTTGGAGGTATGACTATGGAGACTTGTCATGCTGAGTGCCTCTGGTTTTACTTATATTTATTTATTTAGTAAATTTATATAGCCCCCCACTCGAAAACAAACCCAAGAGAGCCTTAAAAGGGCAATAATATTAAGAAATACAGAACATATAACATAAGACAAATTATGCTAAGGCAATTAAATCATCATAAACTCAAATCAGATGGATTCATAAATCCTCCTGACCCAGTGCCAGGTCTTCAGAGCCTTACAAAAGGTGGACAGAGTTAGGTTCATCTGTATCTTGCAAAACACTATTCCAAACACCTAGGTCTCCTAAGATGTCATATCTAATTGGGCAGGCAAAGATAATTGGAGATAGGCAGTCTTGTTATGAAGGATTTTATAGGTGGCATTTTGAATTGCACCCAGAAAACTGCTAGAAGCCAGTGCAGCCATGGAACAGTTGTGTTATATAGGCATACCATCTGGCACACATAATTACTTGTACTGCTACGTTCTGGACCAGTTGCAGCTGTCAGATGGTCTTCAAGGGCAGCCTCATGTAGAGTGTGTTGCAGTAGTCCTACCAGATGGTGAATAGAGTATGAGTGACTGCAAAAGGCCTTCCAAGATGCACACAAGATGCAAAGGCCTTCCAAGCCATGACTGCCACCTGTTCAAATAGGAGTTGTGTGTTTGTGCACTTGGTCTGTCTGGAGGAGATTCAGAACTAGGGATGGAAAATCTTGAGATTCAGGAGGCCTCAAAATTCACAGTTATTTTCAGCCCATTGCTTGGGATCCTAGAAAACCACTTAGTGAAAACAGTGCTGAATTAGATAAAGCCGTGAATTGATTTGTAGAAGACAGTTCAAATGGATTGATATAATATAATTTGCAGTGAGGAGGAAAACAACGTTCTGACTGCTGAGAAGGTATATCAAGAACAAGAAAACAGAGTAAGTAAATAAGGCCCTAAGCTCAAATGACACAGGCATGAGCAAGCTGTCAATCTTACATGTGGGTGTATGCATAAAGTAGAAATTTTGTACACATCAGTCTTCATTGCATAATTAAGCAGAATTGGGGCCAACCTGTCACTGATACCATGTTCCCTCTGCCTCCATGGAACATCTGCCAATTCAGCTTGATCATTTGAAGAAGAAATTTTATATTGGCTAAGTTTCAATGTGAAGAAGGCCATTTCTTTGGGATTCAGGTCATGTAGGCTTCCCTTCTTTTTCAAACTTCTGTGCTGATGCTTAAAAACTGCTGAACAAGTAGGCTTTTTTCTGAGCCCAGCATAAAGATGATTCTTTTGTCAGCTCCATAACTTCTGTGGGTCTACACATTTGTTGGAGAAGATAACTAGGCATATACTGCTTTTGTCTTTTGAATATCAGCCTATTCAGAATGAGTTGTTTTGTTAATAAGATTGCATCCTGCTGTGCTGAAATACTTTCTCCAACAGGATGACTTCCTAGCCTTTTTTTGGGGGGGTGGGGCGGGGTGAGCCTCTCTGAAATACATCTATATTTAAATACTTACATTTTAAGCATTGCTCTGTTAAAACATAATGCATGATAGCTATTAAGGCCTATTTAAAACTTTTTCTTTGCTTAATTTAGATCTGATGAGCTGGGTTCGATATCCTGAGAGTAATTCTGTATATGTCTACTCAGAAGTAATCTCCAGTAAATTCAGTAGGACTTACTCTTATGGACATTTGTATAAGATTATGTTGCATGTCTCTGAACGATTGTTTAATAACTGTGCAAAATAGTTCTTTCTTCCACAGGTGTTTTTACTTTGTTATATTCTGATCCATATTACAACTTGGACAAAGATTTATTAAAATATACTGACTAGACAGCTTGTGACAGTGCAGTGACCTTTAAAAACATATGCCTTATGCCTAGAGTACTGCAATTATTGGTAAATATGTAGGGAATTAAATATAAAAAAGAAAAAAAATTAACTGTAGTTATTTGGAACTGCATAAAAATAGAACATACATTACTGTATCATAATTTGGATGGCATTATATGCATTTGCCAACAATCTAATATTCTGGAATTCACTTAAAACTACTTTTCTGTTGGAATGTATGTTTTGGAACAAAGATACTATCAGTGATCCATATAAGCGTGGATTAAATTTTGACTTCCCTTGTGGTGCATTGTAGGATGATTTTGGTGCTTTAAGGTAGATTCCCTGGTATTCAATCAAATTTGGTAGTAACAGAAACATGGTTAACCAAAGATTTCAGAAAGATAATTGCTCCATAATGCCAAGGGAAGAAAGAAGGGCATGTTCACATGCCATGTCTGACAGGAATTTAGATGGAAGTATCACAGCTTGCTTAGCCCATGTTACAGCTTGAGAGAAGTTTTGTAGCTCCATCATGTCTGCCCTTTAGGAAGTCTTTGGATGTCTGGATCCCCTGTTGTTGGTGCAGAGCAATAGAAGTTGGAAGAAACATGACTTCAGCACAGAGGAAGAGAATGGCCTTGCTTGGAATTTAATAGCTTTGTTTAAGAGGTCAAGATATTCAGATTCCTTTTGAACATGCCGTTCTTGCTTCTCTTTGATCATACTGCAATCAAGGTTTAAAATCTTCGGACAGCTGCCCATATTTTCTTGTTATCTTTAAATTGGGAAGCTAGGTTTACAGGTTAGGGAACAAGCAGAACCTCAAACCAACTGATTCAAGTGCAATGGGAAATTATGGGAAATCAGAATTTCTGGCTTAATGCAAAAGCCGGGTGACATAGAGACGGAACAGAAAAGCAGAATGCTCATTAAGTATGCTGAGCTGAAATAATGAATCCAAAGAGGTAGCTGTGTTATTCTGTTCGCCTCCCCCAAGGGTCTTTGGTGCCTTAGAGATCAACACCATTACTTTTGCATAAGCTTTCTAGTTTTATATACATTACTTCTTTTGCATACCTAACATGCAGTGGTTTGCCTTGGTGCCCCAGTGCAGTAGAATGTGAAGTTAGATTGAGTTTATTCAGATGCCTGTTTTCAGCAAGTACAATGTTCAGTGTGAATCCTCAACAAATAAAAATACAACATTTCATCACAAAAGATGAATAAATCATTAAAGTAATCACAGAAGAATTTCAGTAAATTATTACCATACAGCCACCTCCTTCACTACTGTAGCTTGATTTGCACATCATACTAAGTCATTTATTTAATCATGGTTTATTGAATAAACAATGACTGGCTTGGTTCGCATAACATGCTTACTCTGTTCACAAAACCATGCTGTCTCACTATGGCTGAGTTTAGATAATATATTAAGCCAGAAAGAAACTGATTGCATTGTGACTTAAAAGCAATGTGTATATCCAGCTTCTACTGCAGGGTTGTGTGAATATTTAAATGTTAATTATTCTGTTAGGATCCAGTCAATTCAAATATTCAGACTGAATCAACAGATGGTTTTGGGCTGGTTCAGAAACTTTCTCAACACACACACATGCATTTTGGAAGTTTCACTTGGATCTGATTTGGCAATTATATCTCAAGTCATTTTTTATGAATTGATTTTTAATATTTAAATTGAATTGAACTCGATTTACCTCCGTTTAATTGGCATAGGGTTGCATCCAGACTTAGTCAATACATAATAAGGTAAAGGTAAAGGTAAAGGTAAAGGTTTCCCTTGACATTAAGTCCAGTCGTGTCCGACTCTAGGGGGCAGTGCTCATCTCCGTTTCAAAGCCGAAGAGCCGGCGTTTGTCTGTAGACACTTCCGTGGTCATGTGGCCGGCATGACTACACGGAACGCCATTACCTGCCCGCCGAAGCGGTACCTATTAATCGACTCACATTGGCATGTTTTTGAACTGCTAGGTTGGCAGGAGCGGGGACTAGCAACAGGAGCTCACCCCGTCACGCGGATTCGAACCGCCGACCTTCCGATCGGCAAGCTCAGCAGCTCAGCGGTTTAACCCCCAGCGCCACCGCATCCAAGACAATAAGACAAAAGTTGGTTATGGGTCTGATTTAAAAGAAATTATAGTTAAGGTTTGTTGGCTTCTGACAACTCAGGGCTGTGGTACTTAGTCTAAATGAAAAGCTTCTGAATTCCTTCTCATATGAGAGAGCCCCAGGCAGGGTTCATTGTAGTGCAGTAATGTGAATTGATTATTGTACTAATCATTTGTAGCTAAAGCTGTCAGAGTGCTTTGACAAGCTCATTTCAAATAGGGAATGAGAAGAAAATATTTCCGCCATCTCGGGCAAATATTTTAGTGCCCACAGTTGGAAATACTCCAAGCGCATGGTAGGAAAACAAATCTTCATTTACCTGTTTAGGCAAGAGTTTATGAAGCATGTGGTACCCTGTGATGCAAACACCCTTCCCATCTGATCTAGTCTGTCAGCCTGTTAATAGGGAAAAAGTACCCAATTCATTACAAAAGAGTTGTGGTTAATACAAATCAAATTAAAGGCTGCCAAAAAAAAAAAAAAAAGCAATTTGCTGGTATTATTTTATTGCTGTATTTACATCATTTAAAATATTTTATGCTGTTCAGGTAATACAATGAATTAAAGGCATGCTCTACATGAATGTGGCATGCTCTGTTGCTTCAGGATTTACAGATTCAATATGCAACTGCATATGTTGTTGTTTCTGGTTCATGAATCTCATATTTTTGTAAATAAACTCCATGAGTTATTTCAATGACTCTGGATAAGATTGTATCTGTGAAATACACTGCTGAGTTTCCAAAGTGGTTCTTCACCAGTAAAAAGAAAACTTTAATGGTGGAAGGGACCAGGTTAGGTTAACAAGTTGGAGATGCAGGTTCAATGCACCCTGACTTATGGAAGCTCAGGAACTGATCTGAAGCTGGTCACTCTCTTTCAGCTCAGTATAACTTACAGGGAAAAATTAGAGGAAGGGAAGTTTATGTCAACTGCATTGAACCCCTGGAGAAAAGGTGGGAAATAAGTTTAACAACTAAGTAACTAATATGATGGAAAGGATAGAAAAGGGGAGATGTGATTCCATAGTGATATGGCAAGACATTATAGCATTTGCTTCAGTGAAATGAGCATCAGCTAAGGTATCTCTATGAGAGATGGCTTAGAGCAGGGTTTCTCCATCAGGGTTCCGTGGCACCCTCCGGTTCCACAAGCGGTCACTAGGGCTTCCCTGGGAGATCATGATTTATTTAAAAAATTATTTCAAATACAGGCAAATTCACCTTAAGGAGGTAAGCTTCATTCTTTGTTTTTAGTTTAAGAACACTGTGATTGCATATATACAGGCCTACCCATGAAACAAATATAATAATTTTGTAACTTCTGGCCTCCTTTTGAGACTGAATGGGCAGGGGTTCCCCCAGGCGTGAAAAATATTTCAAGGGTTCTTCCAGGGTCAAAAGGTTGAGAAAGGCTGGCTTAGAGAAGCCAGAACAAACTGGACCTGGAAGGTTACTTACCGTAGGATTGGTTTCTGTGTCAATACTGAGATAGTTTAAAATGTTGCTGAATGTTTAGGTTAAGCCTTCGGAACGGGGGAATTTTGTGATTTATAGCCCAACACAACTGGTGGACATCAAATTTGAGGAATCGGTTTAGACTTTTTCTGGGAAGGCTTAAGCACCAAATGTACTGGCCTGGTTCACCTGTTATTTGTGTATATATACACAACTACTGTGGCTTAACCATGGTTACATCAAACCATAATTCACAGTGTTTGAATACAGAGGCTTCCTGAGGAGAACTTGGCCATTCTTACTTTTTATTCCTCTTAGTTTTAATTTGTCAGGTGGCTTCTTTTATTGGTTTTTTTTTAAAGTCCACGAAAGAGAGTCTCCGTATTAAGCAAATGCATTTTTCCAATTCTAGGAGATCACAACATTTATCTCTATAGGTGGTATTATAATATTAAATCGTACCTTTTAGTTACAAGTTATACTGTTATTTCATTACAAACCTGTAATTTTATGCATACAAGTAATGAATCATGGCCTTTCCCTGGACAAAGTGTGGGTTTCCCACTCAACAGAAGAATTAAGTGCTGGTGTGGATTGGCAGCAAGTAGGAGCTACAGGCAGAAGTCCTAATTTCTTTGCTCCATTCCATTACTTGAACGACTTCAAGCAAATCTGTGGGCTTCTGTCTGCCAATGTGGGCTGAGCAAACCATCATGCTTTAGGAATAAAAATGGCATTTAATGGCATTCTTGAAGATGGGGTGGGGGAGGTTCTTGATGGGTGCAGGGCAGAGGCATGTGGGGATGCGGATGCCTCTCCTGATCCTCCTCATCACCTGAAGAGAACTCTGGAGATAGGCCATGACAACAGTAAGAATTACAGGTACTGTATTCCTTCCTAATTCTCCTGATGCTCTTACAAGCTTGTTGGTTAATTAATGCAGCTTAGATAGCAACACTTCTTAATTTGAAGATAACATATGAGTGACAAGGTATTAATTGCACCAAAGATAACATGCTAATGAAAAGGTTTCTTCACAGTTGTCTAAGGTTAACTGTGCCTTGAAATATTGGAAATGAACACCTAATTACATTATAGTATCTGAATGCTGTATTTTTTTATATTTTTAAAAAAATCTGTCTCTCCTTTTTGGTAGTTTCTTCTTTCCTTTTGCGGGGGTGGTGGTGATGATGGAGGTGGGCTTTTTGCATGTTGATTCTTTTGAAGCGAGAGAATTTATTAAGTCTCCTGTAAATATTTATAGATTTTAGAGAACAAATAAACGTTCTCTTGGATTACTATTTATATAACATCGGTGTACAGGGTGACTGGATTCACAGAGTACTCTAAGCCGTGGTTTCTTTAGCTGTGGTTGGTTGCAAAACCCCAAATGGGTTCATAGAAGCTATAACCCATGGTTTAAAATTCACAAACTGCAAAGCAGCTGGTGATTTAAAAAATTACATAATCAAGTGACGGTTCTTCATGTTGAGAAGCTTACGGCATAAACTTAGACAAACCAACGGAAAAAAAGGGTACAAGGAAACTTAACCAACAGTAGGTTCCCATGAGCTAACATTGATATCTTATTGCAGTCGTCTCTCATTTGTAGCCTTCAAAACATGGTGGGATTGCAGCTCTCAGGTTTTCCAGCCAGCATGGCTGGAAGCTGGAGCATCAGAACGGCACCAGCTTCCGTGGCTGAAATTATGTTAATTGAGTTTTAATTGGAGTTCAGTCCAATTCATGTAGTATTCTTAAAGTCAGTGATGATTTCAGCTAGGTCTGCTATGACACTCGGTGTGTGTGTGTGTTTATGAGCCAATTTAGTCTCTATAGTTTGCTGGCATCTATGTGGATAATAAATAACACTCGCTGCCCATATAATTATAGGTTAGATTCTGAGGTTGTGTTCCCCTAATTGAAGGCATTCTTTCCATTGGAAAAAGTATCATCTTGTAAAATGGATTTAGGCTTGCCCGGTACTGCTATAAGATTCAGAAGAAAAATCATTGATATCTTAGAATCTGTTCAGACCCCATTATTCTTTGTTTCCATCCCTGCCTTTTCTTCAGCTCCACCCTCAGTTGTAACCGCAGGCTCAAGACCAGAAAGGTCTGGTGTGATGCGTTGAGTTGATACCAGCATTCATAAGGATAAAATCCCTGGAGCACTGTTAAGTTTCATGTTATATTAGAAGTAGTTTTCTGGCTCTTTATGGGTTAGGATATGTAAAATATGGGATAGAAAAGCTTGTATAGTCTTTCTACTAGCTTGTTCTTTGGAAGCAGGCTGAAGTGAAGGCAGGTAAAAAACTTGGTCTTTGTAAAAAGTAACTTGAGGAGTAGTTTATAACATAAAATAAAACATGAAGGATAATATAAAATGCATGCAAAATTTCATTTGTCAGTTTGGCTCATACTGATTTCAAAAATACCTATTTGTAAACATCCGCAATATCCTTTTATATTTTTAATCATTTTTTAGAAGGATGGAATATTCCTATTTTTATTGGCCTTGATTTTTTTTTTAACTGAGTATACAGTTCTACATTTATAGAGCATTTCTACATGTGAAATTATGACGGCAGTAAACACTGAACTGAATGTATTGAGTATATAAAACCCAAACTCTCCATTGTTATAGTGATAACAATCAGGCTGTTATGTTCCATGCTGTATAATGTGGCATACAGGTCACGGTAGGTAACCCTATTCTAATCACGCCTCCTCCTTCTAACATAAATCCATTAACCTGTAGTGATAACCTCACCTCAGTGTTCTGAGATAAACAACGCTACATTATAAAATGATAGAGACTCCATGAATCTTTTGAAAGGACACTGTAAATAAAGAGTTAAAAAGTTCATAGGAGTTTCTTCTTGGGTGACTTAGAATTGAGATAACTGAGATGAAACTATTGCATACTTTGAAAGGATAGGCCAGACTTGGACTTGAAGACTACACAAAACCCTTGGTGACCTCTTTGGGGTTGACTATGGGTATCTTCAACCCCCATTCCAAATCTTATTCTCCATGCCATTGTATTGTTCTCAAACTCCTGGCAGCACAATAATATGAATAAGCTGATGGGCTGCAGAGGACCTCTATGGTGCTGGTGAAGAAAGAAGATTAGGATTCTCTGTATATATATTCTTAAAGTGACGAGGGTGAGGCATTGTGTGTTTGTAGCCATGCATCCATAGATGAGTCACAACCCTATTGCTTACAGTCCTACTATTTTAACCAAAAATCCATCTAGTTCATCATCATTTTATTTCCCATACTGACCAGTCTGATAGGAAAGCCCAACCCAAGCTCCTTATGAAGAAGAACAGCCCCACTCCTACCCTTTGCTTGTACTAGCTGAAATCTGATTAAAGATGGCAGCCTTTCCTCTTCCTTGCTGGCCATTCATGATTTAGGGTTGTATGCTTTTCCAGTGATTTTCAGGGGGGGGGGGAATACAATTCCCTTTGATAATCAAATTAGGATTGCAGTTCTTGGAGGTGACTATGAATCCTCTTTAATACTCCCCTTCTTCTGTTCCATCTCCTCAAATATAATAGTATATAATATACTCAAATATAATAAATCAAAATAATGCTCATCTCGGTTAATATAGAACAGTGTTTCTCAACTTCGGCAACTCTCAGATGTGTGGACTTCAATCCCCAGAATTCCCCAGCCAGCCATGCTGTTGAAGTCCACATATCTGAGAGTTGCCGAAGTTGAGAAACACTGGTACAGAATAATCAAGGCACCTGCCCGTATTGCTGTAGTACTGAAAAAAGGAAAATAACAAGGATGGAACCTCCATCTCTTAATGTAATAAAACTCACTGTATTTGATTTAAGAATACTAAACCTCCTGGTTCCAACTCAATAGAAATGGTGAGTGAATAGGAAGCAGTTCGATTATTGTCATACCTATTTGAATACAAATCCGCCTTTGGACCCAAAGTAGGAAGAATGGCTTCTGAATAGGTTCAGGGGATCTTGCTAAGGAGTTGCTTGGCCATTTGGAAGGACGAGATGTCAATCTCAGGAGGCAGATTTAGGATACATTTAAAGGACAGCAAATTGCTAGTTAATTTGCATATGTGCAGAAGGATGGTGATTTTTTTCTGACTGAGTCCTCTGCATTTTTCCCCCCCAGCAGTTGGGGGCCATAAAGGAAAGGGGATGGTATTACTAAGCTGACTACCAGGGGTAGAATTGTTTGAATTCAGAGAGATAATTTTACTTTTAGAGGTGCTTTAAGCCTATTGGCAAGTTAATGTACTATTTCCCTTGGTTTACTTTTAAATATGGGGGAAGCTGCTGCCAGATGTTCAGTGATGCAATTTTGGATGGGTCTCGAAGCTGCAAAAAAGTCTTTCTACCCTCTTGATTGCCAAGGTGCTGTTCAGATTTATTGCTGCGGGCAGAAAAGGCAGAAATGTTTTTAGGCCTGAGGTAGAAAATCCACACAGTAACTTGAATCCAAATTGTTGTTTTTTTTAAAAAAAAAATTGGCTTTCAGCGTGTGTGCATGCGCCTATTAATTAATTAATACAAATATAACAGCTGTTAGTCCGAGTAGAACACAGTGTGGTTGTTGATAATAACTGCTGAGCAGAAGCCATGAGCCTCCCTTTCCATTCTCACCTTAGGCTACAAATGCCCCAAGCTACATCACAATAAATATTAAACACAGAATAAAACCACACCAATATCACAATGACATACAAAAGGGCCAAGGATTGAAAACTGGAGCAATACTATATTGCCAACGTCACCTGACACCTTTTAGGAAAAGGAACTCATTTGGTCATGGGGTATTCAGAGCAGTGTTTCTCAACCTTAGCAACTTTGCTGGCTGGGGAATTCTGGGAGTTGAAGTCCACACATCTTAAAGTTGCTAAGGTTGAGAAGCACTGATTTAGAGACTCAGCTTCAAAAAAGAAAGAAGGCCCAGGTTTGACAGGAAGGTTCAGGAGTTGAGGTGATAGTCTTAATGAAGATGAGTGGAGAAGTTTGGCCATGAAAAGGTCACATATTGGGCACCCAGCTCAGGTTACTGAGGGGGTGTGATGGAACCTCATGGATCCATTTGTCAGTGTCATATTTGGACTCAAAGTGAGCAGCATTGTTCCCTTTTCTCCTAGATGAACAGGTCAGTTTTAATATATCTGGCTCTTGTAGAACATTTGTTTGATGTACTTCCATTAGCTAGGCAATAATGGAAAAGCAGTGGAGAGAAACATGAAACACCATCCTCATTTCCACCCCCCACCCCTGAAATCCAGCATATACTGATGCCTAATACCTCTAGGTTTGTCTTTGATTTTTCTTTAATGTTTCTCACATACACTTTCTGTAAAATAATGGGAAGGCAACATCAAGGAGGTAAAACAGATATCAGTATTAGTGGGGGGGGGGAGCATCTCTGAACATTTCCAGTGGACTGCTTCCATATGCTGTATTTCTGTGCTGAAACAGAAAAACTGATTTTATATAAGTCTTCCAGAAAAGCAAGTTAAAACTCTGTGCCTGGGAGAGAACAAAAAAGAGCTGCCTCATTTAAAATGCACACACAATTTAGGATTTGTCCAGTGAAGCGTAACGAATTTCCCCCTTTTTTTCCCCCAGCATATCCCAATTATGCAAATGAAACATTTTCATCTTATTTAGTGGAAAGAAACCAAATTAATGATAACTGTGTTGATCCCCTTCCCTTTCCTTTTTTTTTAAGGACAAAACCGTTTCATTCTTACATAGTTCCAAAACAGTGGCTTGTCCCCACTTCGTCAGCAACGTATTACAATTTTCCATGTCTTGGTAAAGAAAATTCATCAGCAGACTTAAAAGTTTGAAAGCATGGTATCACAGTACCTTGCTTTTACCAATGTGTGGGTTTAAGCAGGTGTTTTAAAATGTAAGGCAAGCATTCCATCCATATGTTTCCATAATTTAAATTAATTTGGTATAGTCATATTGTTAATCTTTGGTGAGTTGTTGACTGGCATTTTGCAGACGTATTTCTGGAAAGCTCCCAATACCATTTTCTTGCAGGCTTTTTGGCAGTAGCAGAGAGCAACGTTTCCGCAAATTGGAGTTTTGTAGAGGACTGGGAAGGAAGCCAAGATTTAAATTACACAATAACCTCTGCTCTGTATATAGCTTGTATTCCTCAATGGTAGGGAGAGTGATTTGTTTAATACAGTCAGTCCTGCAGTGAATAATAGACTGATAGATGCGTAATTCCCTGGCAATGCATGTTTCTTAGATTTGTATAGATTGAACAACTGGGCAGCAATGCACTTCCTTAGAGTTGTACAAACAGTTAACTATTAGCAGGGGCTTAAAATGGTCTGATGGGGTAATGTTTTGGTTTGAATGTTAGAAGTTGGGTGAAAGTCTTTTGCCTTCGTATTTCTTTACCTCGTACATGATTTTATATACCATGTCGACTTGCATTTTACGCTTAGTGTCTATAAATATTGATTTTGGCATATTGTGTTTCGCTGTAATTAAATTTACTATCCATCTGCAATTGTGGCCACATAATTAGGGCTCCGCTCTTTTTCGGTTGTGTTACGTTTGACGTGCTCTTTGTTTCGTCTTTTCTCCATTGCATGTTAAAAATGTGTCACTGACAATTGATATCCATGGAAGCAAACAAGAGGCCTTTCCTTGAAAGCTGGGGTGGACCTCTTCATACTGCGGAGTTCATGTTTATTTAAAAGCTTAAAATCATTACACCAAATCTCACTTTTTGTCTTGGAGAAAATTGATTTTGCTCACAAAAATGTGGGGGTTTGAAAGAGAATATTCAGAAATATGCAAATCTAGCTGAGATAGAAATCTGTTTGAGCAGCTGCACAGAAGCAATCAAGAGGCTCTCTCCCTTTTCTTTCTCTCTCTTAACCTTGAGAGATTATTTAGCCATGGTGTGAACATTTCTAAACAAAATTGTCACCTGCCTGCAGAAAAAAACATTATTTTATGGTGCTGGGGTGCAGAGGGAGAGAGAAGGCCTGGTATAGCGATCCAAATCTTTTAAAGCTGAACAGCTTAAAATGCTTTTCCTTTACAGAATAAAGCACAGGCTGTGTAAATACTGAATTATACAAAGAGATTTTTCATAACAGCGTACTGCTCCTTTCCCTGGAAAGATGCCAAACAGTAGTTAGGAGGAATGACATGCCAATCAGAAATTATTATTATTGAAACTATAACCTGTTCTGCTGCCATATCTTATCTGGAAGTGTCAACTTGATACAAGTCAGATGCTTTACTTTAAAACTTAAAACTCTCATGTATATAATTCTGTTTGTTACAAGCTAATCCTGCAGGTGACAGGATCTCAAAGAACTTTGTGTTCAGATTTCAGTGATAGGAATGAAGTGTATGTGTGTGTGTGTGTGTGTGTGTGTGTGTGTTAGAGAGTTTGCATGGACTAACATCAGAGTATTGTATACTCTCAAAAGAAGCCTGGCCAGCATTGCTGAGGATTATTGGAATTGAGATCACAATGCATTTACATTAGACGGGGAAAAGATTCTGTAAACTGTTGATGCTATCATCTGTATTGTTCGCTATAGCCATGCACTGAAATATTTGGCTTTTATTTCCATTTTATGTAAAATTTGACCATCTTTTCTTCTGGAGCCATCTATCCCAACCTCTGGTAGTTTTGTTCTCGAGTCCCTTTTGGTTGTCTCTTTTTAGGGCTTAGTTCCTGGAGTTCAATTAGATTTTGTCATACTGCTCTTTAAAGCTTTCAGCCTAAAACCCATGTTTAGCTTCCAACTGCAACCCAGGAACTTACTTTTATTTTTTCTAGTCCAAAGGATTGTTGGAAAGAATTGAGGAAAAGAGAGAAGCTCTTTGAAAGTAGAACAGAATTGGACCAAATTTGCTATGGTGGGACAAGCCAATGAAAGAAAGAGTTTGATAATGGGCTAGATCTAACCAGAGGCTGCAGAGGAAAAAAAAAATCCAGAAAAGAAATGTCCCATTGCATTATTTTGGGAGTGATAGTTGGCCCGTGGCTCAGAATGCTGTCGGTTTCTCCATTCTAAGCCTTCTTCCTTCTCCATACTTAGTTTGCATTTTCATGTCTATTTCCATGCCTCCATGTGTCAGTAAACTTTTCTTTTTAAAATAATGTCTAAAGATTACAGGGGGCATGTCTCATTTGTGAGCTCTAGCACACAGAGTTTAAACCGAATCAGCTCCTTCAACAGTACTTAAGGAGCACTTCAACCTGGAAGATAGTTGATAGGTGTTTCAGAGTTATCTGGTGGACTTTAGGCTTGATACAAGATTTTCTTTAAAATGTTGTGGTTTTTAAGTGACAAAATTGGAATGAGGGTCTTCAAAATATGTCAAGGATATTGTAATGGATACTAAAACAAACAAAGGTTGCAATGCATTGCTACCTGACATTTCCAAGCTAAGTCCTTTTCTTTGTATTAGTTCTTGCTGCTGATCTAAGTACACAAAACCGCTTTCATCCATAAGTTTCATCCGAATGCTTTGTTGTTGTTTATTCGTTTAGTTGCTTCCGACTCTTCGTGACTTCATGGACCAGCCCACGCCAGAGCTTCCTGTCGGTCGTCAACACCCCCAGCTCCCCCAGGGACGAGTCCGTCACCTCTAGAATATCATCCATCCATCTTGCCCTTGGTCGGCCCCTCTTCCTTTTGCCTTCCACTCTCCCTAGCATCAGCATCTTCTCCAGGGTGTCCTGTCTTCTCATGATGTGGCCAAAGTATTTCAGTTTTGCCTTTAATATCATTCCCTCAAGTGAGCAGTCTGGCTTGATTTCCTGGAGGATGGACTGGTTGGATCTTCTTGCAGTCCAAGGCACTCTCAGAATTTTCCTCCAACACCACAGTTCAAAAGCATCGATCTTCCTTCGCTCAGCCTTCCTTATGGTCCAGCTCTCACAGCCATATGTTACTACAGGGAACACCATTGCTTTAACTATGCGGGCCTTTGTTGTCAGTGTGATGTCTCTGCTCTTAACTATTTTATCGAGATTTGTCATTGCTCTTCTCCCAAGGATTAAGCGTCTTCTGATTTCCTGACTGCAGTCAGCATCTGCAGTAATCTTTGTACCTAGGAATACAAAGTCTTTCACTGCTTCTACATTTTCTCCCTCTATTTGCCAGTTATCAATCAAGCTGGTTGCCATAATCTTGGTTTTTTTGAGGTTTAGCTGCAAACCAGCTTTTGCACTTTCTTCTTTCACCTTCATCATAAGGCTCCTCAGTTCCTCTTCACTTTCAGCCATCAAAGTGGTATCATCTGCATATCTGAGATTGTTAATGTTTCTTCCAGAGATTTTAACTCCAGCCTTGGATTCCTCAAGGCCAGCTTGTCGCATGATGTGTTCTGCATACAAGTTGAATAGGTAGGGTGAGAGTATACAGCCCTGCCGTACTCCTTTCCCAATCTTAAACCAGTCTGTTGTTCCGTGGTCTGTTCTTACTGTTGCTACTTGGTCGTTATACAGATTCTTCAGGAGGCATACAAGATGACTTGGTATCCCCATACCACTAAGAACTTGCCACAATTTGTTATGGTCCACACAGTCAAAGGCTTTAGAATAGTCAATAAAACAGAAATAGATGTTTTTCTGAAACTCCCTGGCTTTTTCCATTATCCATCGGATATTGGCAATTTGGTCCCTAGTTCCTCTGCCTTTTCTAAACCCAGCTTGTACATCTGGCAATTCTCGCTCCATGAACTGCTGAAGTCTACCTTGCAGGATCTTGAGCATTACCTTACTGGCATGTGAAATGAGTGCCACTGTTCGATAGTTTGAACATTCTTTCGTGTTTCCCTTTTTTGGTATGGGGATATAAGTTGATTTTTTCCAGTCTGATGGCCATTCTTGTGTTTTCCAAATTTGCTGGCATATAGCATGCATTACCTTGACAGCATCATCTTGCAAGATTTTGAACAGTTCAGCTGGGATGCCGTCGTCTCCTGTTGCCTTGTTATTAGCAATGCTTCTTAAGGCCCACTCAACCTCACTCTTCAGGATGTCTGGCTCTAGCTCACCGACCACACTGTCAAAGCTATCCCCGATATTGTTATCCTTCCTATACAGGTTTTCTGTATATTCTTGCCACCTTTTCTTGATCTCTTCTTCTTCTGTTAGGTCCTTGCCATCTTTGTTTTTGATCATACCCATTTTTGCCTGGAATTTACCTCCAATGTTTCTAATTTTCTGGAAGAGGTCTCTTGTCCTTCCTATTCTATTGTCTTCTTCCACTTCCGCGCATTGCTTGTTTAAAAATAATTCCTTATCTCTTCTGGCTAACCTCTGGAATTTTGCATTTAATTGGGCATATCTCCCCCTATCACTGTTGCCTTTTGCTTTCCTTCTTTCTTGGGCTACTTCTAGTGTCTCAGCAGACAGCCATTTTGCCTTCTTGGTTTTCTCTTTCTTTGGGATGTATTTTGTTGCCGCCTCCTGAACAATGCTGCCAACTTCTGTCCAGAGTTCTTCCGGGACCCTATCTACTAAGTCCAGTCCCTTAAATCGATTCTTCACCTCCACTGCATATTCCTTAGGAATATTAGTGAGCTCATATCTAGCTGATCTGTGGGTCTTCCCTAATCTCTTTAGTCTGATCCTAAATTGTGCAAGAAGAAGTTCGTGATCTGAACTACAGTCAGCTCCAGGCCTTGTTTTTACCGACTGTACAGATGTCCGCCACCTTTGGCTGCAAAGGATGTAATCAATCTGATTTCGGTGTTGTCCATCTGGTGAAGTCCATGTATAAAGCCGTCTCTTAGGTTGTTGGAAGAGAGTGTTTGTTATGCAGAGTGAATTGTCTTGGCAAAATTCTATCAGCCTGTGTCCTGCTTCGTTTTGTTCTCCCAGGCCATACTTACCTGTAATTCGAGGTGTCATTTGACTGCCCACCTTAGCATTCCAGTCTCCTGTGATGAAAATAACATCTCTTTTAGGCGTGTTGTCCAGTAGGTGCTGCAGATCCTCATAGAACTGCTCTACTTCAGCTTCTTCAGCATTTGTGGTTGGGGCGTATATTTGGATCACTGTGATGTTAGATGGCTTGCCCTGAATTCGAATTGAGATCATTCTGTCGTTTTTTGGGTTGTATCCAAGCACTGCTTTAGCCACCTTACTATTAATTATGAAGGCTACTCCATTTCTTCTGTGGTCCTCTTGTCCGCAGTAGTAGATCTGGTGGTCATTTGATGTGAAGTGGCCCATTCCAGTCCATTTCAGTTCACTGACGCCCAGAATGTCTATCTTTAATCTTGACATCTCACCAATAACCACATCCAATTTGCCCTGGCTCATAGATCTTACATTCCAGGTTCCGATGGTGTGTTGATCCTTAGAACATCGGATTCGCCGTTCACCACCAGCACCGTCGGCCGCTAGCCGTCCTTTCGGCTTTGAGCTAGCTGCGTCATCACGTCTGGGGCTAGTTGAGCTCATCCTCTGTTCCTCCCCAGTAGCATTTTGACCATCTTCCGACCTGGGGGTCTCACCTTCCGATGGTATACCGACATATCTCTGGTTGTACTGATCCATTTAGTTTTCGTGGCAAGAATACTGAGGTGGGTTGCCATTACCTTCCCCAGGGATCGCATTTAGTCTGACCTCTCTGTCATGACCTTCCCGTCTTGGGTGGCCCTTCACGGTTTAGCTCATGGCATCATTGAGGTGCTCAAGCTCCAGCACCACGACAAGGTAACGATCCTTTGCTGAAGTCCGAATGCTTTATTTATATGCTATTATATATTGTTGAGATGTCTCCACCGAGATCCAGGATAACAACTGAAAAGGGATAGGGGATGTTTATAATTAGGGAGATATTGGGTACAGTCTCACAAAGTGCAATAGCAGATGGGTTGCACATTTACAAAATGGCTGCCATCACACAAAATTCTCATTTATCAGAGGCTAAGTGTTTGAGAATGTTCCCCACCACTCCTTCTAGCTTCTTGGAATGCTCTCTATTGTAATGCTCCTTTGCCCTTTTGGTGGGGGGGGGGGCACTTGGGCACATTTCTAAACTGAGGGTTGGACTACATCCATCATTTTTATTCCCCAAGAATACCTTGGGAGCCTATATGGAGCACTGAGGCTTTCTTGAAAATAAAGATGATGCAGGAGATTAGGGCCTTGATTTGCAACATGCCAACATGCCGTTTTATTTTTTAAATGGGTTAAAAAAGAACAGATGGATCAAGAGAGTTCACTGGGCGCATGATTTTATGAGATAGGACTGTACTAAACACATAATAAATCCTTTTCCTTTGTGTAGCTGAACTGTCAGCTATGGTTAGAATTTTGTCTCATTTGTGCCTCTGCCTATGATGGCGAAAGGTGAAAGGTCCTCAGTGCAAGCACCGAGTCATGTCTGACCCTTTGGGGGGACGCCGCTTTCATGACGTTTTCTTGGCAGACTATAGAGTGGGGTGGTTTGCCATTGTCTTCCCCAGTCGTCACCTTCCCCAGCAAGCCGGGTGCTCATCTTACCAACCTTGGAAGGATGGAAAGCTGAGTCAACCTGAGCTGGCTACCCGAGAATCCAGCTTCTGCTGGGATCGAACCTGGATCGCGGGGAGAGTTTCGGTTGCAATACTGCCGCCTGCCACTCTGCACCACACGAGGCTGTCTTTGCCTCTGCCTATACTTCCGTAGAACCTCCATGGTGTTACGCTTTTCAACTGTTTTGAATTTTTCATTTTGTGTATTTACCCTTCAAACAACATTGAGCCAGAGGTCAATTCTTCTAGTATCTTTGGAGTTTTCTTAGCTTGCAAATGCCGTATCAGAGAACCTGACAGACATAAGTCCATGACCGAATCTGAATTACTGTTTTTATTGTTGGAAGGTGGGCACTGGAGGAAAGCATTTACACCGAGGCACGAAGAGGAAAGCAAACAGTGCTGAGAAATAATCTTATTGATACAACTTAGATTTTCAAGGTTCATGGTTGAAGAGAGACCAACTTTCCCCAAGCCATACATTCAACGAAAGAGATATGTGTAGGATAAAATAAGATTCTTGGTGAGATTGCTAATAAATACTGAAAGTTTTCTTCTAGTACAAACATAACAGCTGGAGTTTAGGAACAGAAAGGCTCTTATTCTAGTTCTTTCACTGTATTTCAGCTATGCTGCTGCTTGGTAACAGAGGTCATGTTCGTGATAATATCATACAGCCCAGCAGTAAAAAAAAATGGTTGTAAGCACAATTACGTTTAAGGAATATTCTTGGGTTATGCAAATCCTGAAGTAGCATATGCATTGATCGAAATCATGGAAAAATCCAGAATGGTATTTGCACATAGATGGGAGCTATATAAGTAAGTCTACTTGGCTTTTGCCTTTGTTTCAGGCTATGTTTTCTTATACTTTTCTTTTTCTTCTGCTCAGCTAATGTTTCTGTACCCCTCTGAACCTATTTTCTTATAAGCATCTCCTTATTTAAGAATGCTACATCATCATGAGCTCAGCAAATCAGGTTTGTCTCATAATTGCCCCAAACCTGGCTTCTGGGAAGTGAGTAACATTTATTTAATGCCGTCATTTATAGACCATCCACTTTATGTTATATGATACAGGAGCTGACTGTATAATCCAGCTGGCATTGGTTTCTTCACCCTTACCTGGAGTATTCAAGTATCCCAGCTCTACGTATTTTTTGTTGATTAGCAATGCTTCATACTTCAAATGTTATAGTAGGCAGGAAGTTGTCTAAATCAGCCCTGAAGAACCATGCAGATAAAACTTACTTACTGATCTGTTCTTTGAATAGTTTCTCTTCCTTTCAAAGAATCCAAAGTGACTTAACTAAGATGAAGTTTCCAAGTTAAAAATTCAACCTTAAGGAAATTTTATATTGTTTCAAGTTACCACTAATGGATTGATTTTGTATTTTTGTTTTGAACTGATAGTTTGTATTCATTTGTGTTGGTTTTCTTTTCAGAATAACTTTTGCAGACTTTGCATTTTAGAAGTATTTTAAAACCACATTTATATAAATGTAAGGTGTCTCAGTAATATTCTGGTATATTAAGAAAGCTATTTTCATAGCATGATGAGACCAAGGAAGTATTAGTGAATGAGTGTCCCATTGTACAATCAATCATCTTCGATTTAACTGAAGTATTTTATCCAAAAAGGGTATCTCCACTGTTCATGCCTAGTCAGTTTCATAAGATGAAATATATTATTAGAAGTTTATTACATATCTAGCAATTACCTCATTAAAATTCTCTGCAGGCTCTGCTCCTTTGAAGTGGAATGGTATGGGTATATCAAAAAATAAAGATCTTGTATGTTTATCTGCTTTGTTTAGCCTAAAAATGTCTCAGCTAACCTTTCATTATTCTTATTATAAAAACTTCCATCTGTTTTCTACATTAACTTCCTTTATTCATAATTCAGTATAATTTGAGATGCTGCAGTAGAACCAAATAATGTTCCAGATTAGAATTCACAATTTTCACTTCCATGAGTGAGATTTGATAATAAGAGTCTAAGGGAAGCTACTTATAGACCAATTGCAATATAATTAACAGTTGTTTGAAATTGGTTTGAAGAAATATTGCAGGCATGTCCAAAAGTGGTATAAAACCATTTCTTGGGATTCTAAAAATAAAAGGCTTTCAGACTTAGATTCAATGGCTAGATTTCATATCATGTGTGACTTCTCTACTAACTGTTATGGAACAGATTCATCTAAGGGAGAATGTTCTGAAGATGATAGATGAACGTGTAAACTGCTACAGCTCTTTTTTTTAAAAAATGCAGTTATATATTCAGGAATACCCAGCATCCATTTCCAGAGGGGCCAAGCAATAACATCAAAAAGCACTGGGCAGTTTGAAGATCTCTGTAGTGCCCTTGAGCATCCTAAAGGACACTAATTGCCCATTGCACTTGATGACACAACTATTACTTCTCACTCATCAATAGGAAGTATTAACATTGAAAGACTCCAAAACCTAGCTCTAGTATCTTGGTTTAATAAATAATATTCAGTGATGCTGAAAGGCTATCTTATGTGAAGGCCTGTTTCTTAGGTTAGTGGCCATAAACTTGCACTATAAACGTATGCTGGTTTATTATATAATATTATAGATGCACTATAGAGTAAGACTTATACACAAACCCAAACTGTAGTGAGTATATTGAAAGGTGCAGGGAAGGGACAAGACAGACTGGGTAGGTATGTCCATTTCCTCCCTCTTGACCTCACCCTGATTCTAGTTGTCCAAAAGTTTTCTCTCTTTTACTCTATTATGCTATGAACAGCTTTGATTCTATCTGGGACTGCATTCCACCTCTTTCTGTATTTCTGCTGGCTAGAGATCAGTACTAAGGTAGAAAAAAAGAAGTGGGTGACTCTACAGGAAATGTCCTATAAACAGGAGGCCAGATTTTCTGTGATGGGTCTATAATAACATCATATGGTTATTATATGATGGGTATATAATAACCATTTAAGAGAGAGGACTTTATCTGATCACATTATGTATCACTGTATGTATGTATGTATGCATGCATGCATACATGCATGTATTAATCCATTCAATTCTGTCCAATTCTCAGGGACTGCCTGGAGAAGCTCCTGCAGTTTTCTTGGCAAGTTTTTCAGAAGTGATTTGCCGTTGCCTCCTTCCTAGGGCTGAGAGAGAATGACTGGCCCAGGGTCACCCAGCTGGCTTTGAGCCTAAAGCAGGACTAGAACTCATGGTCTCCCAGTTTCTAGCCTGATGACTTAACCACTACACCAAACTGGCTCTCTATAATTATAACAGTAATGGATTATTTGGAAAAAAATGCTGGTTCTTTAAAAATTGGCACTTGAAAATCCCGAATAGGAATAAGTAGTGATCTTTTAAAAGCACTGAATTTTCAGCCCTAATTAAGTATCACTGGCATCACTCTTGGAGTGGGATTTATTATTTATTGTTTAATATGTTATAACCTGCCCAGAGTCTTTTGATTTGGGTTGGGCTATAAAAACTGAAAAAAGAATAAATAAAAAAGGGATTTCGCAGGGATAGGGCCAGTACAGAAGAGACACTGTTCCTGATAAATAGAGGTTGAACCAAAGCCTATGCAGGGTCCTGAGGCTTGACCACCCCCCGATGCACAGATTTTTATATGCTAGTTTGCTGTAAATGCAAATATAAAAATAATTCCTATAATGTAAAAGGAGTAAAATACATCTCACAATGCCATGGAAGGCTGTGTCTTGGTTTCTGGTATGCCTGCTCAGGTTGATGTCCATACGCTGCAGTGAAAACTCAATATTTTTGCTTAAATGCAACAAATACTTTCCCCCATCTATGTATCATATCGGATATTTGTGCTTCCAACTTCTTTTGAGTATCTCTGAAAAGTATTGGAGCTTCATAGACAGAAGGACATCAAGCAATGTTTTCCCACATCCTGGCACTCTTAGCATAGCTTCTTATAACAGGAAGTCTGATTAGTGGTTACCATCTCTTTAAGAGGTTAGACAGTGAAATTTAACTGCTTTAAACATGGGTGAAATACAGTGTTGTACAGTAAAACAGAGATTACATTGCACAATGTACTTTAATTTATTTCCCAAGAAACCTGTAATTACAAAAGTGCTTGGCTGAAGCAAATTTTCTGTGTTTTCCTCTCTATGCACACTTCTTGTTTTTGTTGCTGAGAAAGTACATTACAGTTGGAGTAATCCTGCTGAAATAGCATCCACCCAGCTCTTCATCTTCTGATTACAGTTTATTGTCTGTGTAACCTCGATTTCCATGTGGTTCCTCATTAGCAAACAAAACTTAAATTTCTCCATTAATTTAAATTGGAATTTCAGTCGGTCAAAGAAAGTGTGAACGTGGTGAGTTCAAAATACCTCTCCCCCTTTAAAATTTAGTTTTTAATTCATATCTTTATCAAATATTTTATTTGCTAGAAGTTCTAATTATTGGTCCAGGAAAGTAATCAAATCCCCCCCAAATGCAGAGAAGATGTTATCTGGTGCAGTGATTAAGATACAG
The DNA here is from genome assembly GCF_035149785.1 of Candoia aspera. Taxonomy (NCBI): domain Eukaryota; kingdom Metazoa; phylum Chordata; class Lepidosauria; order Squamata; family Candoiidae; genus Candoia; species Candoia aspera. Next base: position 19,686,668 of record NC_086163.1, on the reverse strand, counting down.
TAGTTAAGCCAGTACAATAATTAAGTTTTGGTTCTTAATTGCATCTTTTGGGATCAGCAGGCTTCCTTTGCCCATAACAGCAATGAAGTGACTTATGAATTGGGTTTAACAAACAGAATGAACTATTTTTCATACTGGAAACATTCCTTCTTTTCTTGCCAAAATCAAGAGCAAAGGAGTGATGTGAAATGTGGCAGTAGATCTAAATCTCTGCATCTGTAATGTTGATTTCTAAACCTCCACACTTCAAGCATGCTATGAACACAACAGATTTCAATTTCAATTTTCTAAGCAATAGAGAATTGCTTAGGACCAAATGACAAATAAAACTATGAGAGAGAAAGGAAGCGACAAAAGTTCAAAGAGAAAAAAAATTCCTATTGATCCCTTACTTAATGAATCACCTGACTTATGATGTATCACAATGCTTAAAAGAAAACAAGAGTATAAATGGAATTAATGCTGGTTTCAGACTGGTTCTTTTTTTTTTATAAGGGAATTCTGTCATACCTTTGTAACAAAAGTATATATCTCATTCTTATTTATTTACTTATCTATGTTCACATGCAGGGTGCTTAGTTTGACTTGGACTCTTGCAGGAAGTAGTGCAGGAGTTTGTCCTATTCTCTGACATTCCTTTTCGGATACTTTTAATTCAATGCCATCTGAGTAGTACGCAGTTGGTGCAATAACTCTACTTTTGCCCAAGCTCTTAAATTGGTTTAAATTACGCTCTCATGAATGCGTTGTCCTTTTTTGCAGGAATTTCCTGTACCCATTTTTTTCATTGTAGTGAATCTGAAACCTAATCTCTGACTAGTGAAATGAAATCAGGAGGTGCGAAACAAAGTCTGGGGGGCACCAATTTGTCTGCAGCACCTTGCAGGGTGCCTTCCAGACTAAACAGAGTGAAACGGGATAAAGCAGATGCCATGAGAGGTGCTGCAGAGAAATCAGTGCCTCTCAGGCAGCATGCGTATGTATGTATGTGTATATAAAATATATGTCCATGAGTGGGACAGACGTGTTCAGTCTTAACACCTGGTTCAGTCTAGACCACATTTTGGGCTTTAGGGGTCCTCAGCACAGTCCAGAAACAGGAAGGATAACCGAATTGAGCTCTTGAGGACCTTGACAAGATGGACCTGTGATCAGTCCAGCAAGATTCAACCATTTCAATTATTTTCTTCTTGTTTTGAGAGTAAATGAATGAATGACATCTTAGCAAAAAAACCCTGCTCAGATATTAGAATCTGCAACGAGAGCCAGTTTGGTCTAGTGGTTAAGACTCTAGGCTAGAAACCAGGAGACTTGTGATTGGTTGGTGGCACATATTTGAATGGAGAATGCCCTAGAGCAGGGTTTCTCAACCTTGGCAACTTTAAGATGTGTGGACTTCAACTCCACATTGAAGTTGAAATCCATGCATCTTAAAGTTGCCAAGGTTGAGAAACTCTGCCCTAGAGAATCACAGGGAAAAACCTTTCCAGTTTGCCCTCTGATCAGTTGATGTGGTGTGGCTGGTCACATGAACTATGGCAGAAATGTTATGAATATGCTAGTCTCCTACATGGCCACTATTTTTTGAGAGACTTAATATGTTCAAAATTCCAATTATGTTTTCACTATTGGATATGGCTGGTGAGACTTCTAAGAGAACCCTCGACTTTCCACAATCTACAGTGTCCATCAATAGTTCCCTATCTTTTTCCATGCAAAAACCCACTTGAGGAAGCTTGGATGGGTCAGACAATAATGTTTTAATGGCAGACACCTGAACTCATATTTGAAGGCAGGCAGACACCTGAATTCATATTAGAAATATTCAGGAGTCCTGAATACATATTAGAAGTAAAGCTGTGATATAATGGAAAAGAAGAGTTCAGGAGGCACTTATTTTTGGAAGAACTTGGAGGAGAATTGGAAAAAAAAATACTGTTAAGAGCTGGGTGTTAGTTTAGTGCCATCTGGAGGGTCTCAGGTACCTGGCTTAACTAAAGGCAGATAAATTGAGTGCTTCCAGTTATTTTGGCTTTCAGCTTCAATTATTTCTATTTAGTGGAACCAGTAGCAAGTTATTATGGGAGTTGTAGTTCACTGAGTGGGGTTATGATTTATGTAACAATAGGATATTCCACAAGATTTATATACAGCAAGTTATAAAACATCCAAGTCCATTTTCATCTAGTTAACACAATGTTCACCATATTAAGTGAGGGAATCCTGATTGCGGCCAATTGCTGTGACTTTCAGAAAGTATTTCAGGTTCAAACAAATGGAGGATAGTAAATATACTAGTTTTTAGGAAACATGTTTGGTAGGAAACATGTTAGTTGACCATCACGATGCTGAGCCTTTTTCTGCATCTGTTCTGAAATACGTTGGGTAGTCTGGCCAAAACTAAATTGAGACAAAGCCTTCAAAAAAAAATGTAGTTGAATTCATATCCCTTATGAAATGGGAGTTGTACAAGTAAGAACAGTGAATAGTAGTTGGCAGAACCTTTTGAACTGCGTCTCCCAAATTAAATACTTTACGGGAGAAGTGTTGGAACCCTTTGTTCTGTTTAGTGTGATTTATAGAATTTCCCAGCTGATCGCTAAGAATTTGCTAAATTAAAAACCATTAATAATAAGCCGTATAGAGATACAAAGATATGGAAGGAATGCTTTGCATCTCCTGTTCCCCATACCTCAGGTGAAAGGTTCTTAAATTACTTGGACCACTAGAGCCAGCTGCTTGATTTCAGATGCCAAGAGAGCTATGTTTCATCAGGCACTGGCGCATTTTAGTACTAATGATTTTACTGATTTTTTCCCCTCATTTCTCTAGGGCCAGTGCTAATTAATGGATACAATTCGGAGCTGATTAGTTGTAGATCTTACATTAATTACATGCACATGTTAACTGTTCAGAGGATTATTTCTATCACAGCTCCCCCCACCACCCCCCATCTACAGTTACTGTTTTGGACTTTTATACTACATGGGTATATTGAAAGTAAGGCTACTCAAAGTAAGCCCTGTTGATTTTGATGGAAATTGTGAACAGTATAGCACTGCATCCTTATTAATTTATACATTTATTCACCGCCCATCTCCGCCTCATGGGGGACTTTGGGCGGATAGCTCTTAAGCTATCTTCATTTAGTCTCCAGTCCTGTGGTCTGTGGGAGAGTATGCGAAGGGCCCCAATCCAGAGTAGATATTTTCCCCTTTGCCTGCAGAGAATTCCTTGCTTCTCCACTGAGTTTCTTTGTCCCATCTGAAACTTTGCTGAGTTTCCTCTGTCCCATCTTGAATATTCCCTTTCCTTGGGCTACTAGATCTGAGCTGCAGAATTTCAAGTAACTGCAAGATGGCAGCAAAGGATTGTTCTGGATCTCTTTGCAGCCACCTAATGGCTATCTGGATCTTTACAGCCTGGATCTGACAGCTCTGTCATTTCCTGCCCTTAAAAGAATGGCGGGTGGGTTTTGTTTAAGATTAAAATAAGCATTAGAAGGAAACAAGGGGAAAAAAATTGAAATGCTTTCAATCTGAATTTCTCCCTAGATTATGAAATAAAAATTAAAAAAATAGAAAGAATGGCTTTTTTCCCATTGCTTCCAGTAAAAAAGCAAAATATTTGCTCTCTGCATTGTTTGTTGATGTACATTTGCCATTTACTGCAATTTTAAATTCTGTTTACATCTGCATGAAGAACATGGGTAGAAACATGAGGCAGAAATGGTAATGAACTGTACATGAAGTAAATGTAAAGTTTTACAAGAAAAGTTGGGAAGAGGAAGAACTGCAAGAATGAATGGAAGGGTATGTGCTCTTCATCAGCTGCAGACTTTGGTTAAAATTCCTCACATATTTCACATGAGCAAGTGTCTTCAAATTTCTGTGGCCCCTTGTCTTTTAATTTCTTATGTTTTGCACTTTTTCTGAACTTATATGAAATCCTCCTCCTCCTCCTCCTCCTCCTCCTCGCATTTTCCCACTATCGCAGGGTCTGCTTTTCGGATCCTGAAACACCCTTTGCCCGATCATGCGCATCCTCAGGGTGCAGACCCTCAGTCTGCATGTCCTTATTGATGGTGCCTTGCCATCTCTGTTTTGGCCACCCACGTGGCCGCCGGCCATCAATTTTAAGATGGGAAACTATTTTGGCGACAGTGGAAGATTCCACTCTAAGGACAAGTCCATACCACCGAAGCCGGCTTTCTCTCATCTTCTCTGTAATTAATGACATGCCTAGTTGTTGTCAGATGGCATCATTTGTGATGTGATCAAGCAGGGAGATGCCCGATATCCAACGGAGCATATGCATTTCCATAATATGGAGGCGGCTCTCTATACCCTTTGTTGCTATCCAACACTTGGTTCCATACAATGCCACAGGGTGAACGATCATCTTATAGATCTTAGATTTAAGACAGGCTGGTATTTGTTTGTCACAAAGCACACCGGAGAGTTCTCGCCAGTGCAACCAGGCCGCATTCACCCTCGCTTGTACATCACCGCTGATGCCACCATCACCTTGGAGATGGGAGCCAAGGTACCCAAAGATATCCACCTTCTTTAAGTTTTCTCCATTTATTTGGAGCATCCCATGGGTGGTTACAATCTCTAGGTACTCAGTTTTCTTTATGTTCAAGTGGAGTCCAAAATGGCTGAGGCAGTCATTTCATGCTTGTACTTGCCACTCCAGTTCATTCCTAGTAGTAGAAGCAAGCATGACATCATCAGCGTAGAGTATGGTCCAAGGTGCATTTCGCTGCAGTTCTTGTGTGATGGTATCCGTAACTAATATAGGCGACAGCACAGAGCCTTGGTGTACTCCGACTGTCAACAGAAAACTCTCAGAGAGGCCAGCTGAGGATCGCACATGGCTACTAGTGTTCTTATATAGCATTTTGACCCAGTAGATGAGTAATTCAGGTATCCCATGATCATGAAGGGTATACCAAATCAGTTGGTGTGGAACACGGTCAAAAGCCTTTTCCAAGTCTAGGAATGCCATGTGCAATGGTTGGGCCTTCTCTTGGTGTTTCTCTATAAACTGGCGAGCTGCAAAAATGGCATCGGTAGTATGCATATAAGAACTTACACGAAATCTTGAGATAAAATGAATCCATGCAGGCTACATTTTTCTTTCAGCTTTTCTTATTTTTCTTTTTTTTAGGGGGAAGAGTTACTGTTTGAGAGCATACTTTTTTTTTTTTTTTAAAGAAGTTAGGGTTAGGGATGATGAAGAAATTATGACTGAAGCAGTGAGATCACAAAAATTCCACCTTTTCGTATTTGTGTCCTGACACCTGACACAAATTACTAAGTCCCAGGATTTAGTTCATGATGTCATGATGCACGTTTCATTACTTACCCTCTTCTTGCCCCCCATGCAATGCCTATAGACTCAAATGAACAATGCTTGGACTGAACTTGAATTAGAAATTTCCAGTCATATGTGAGCAGTATCCTTTTATTAAAAACAGGAACACTCTGCAAAAATGTTATCTTTTAAACAGCCAGTGTGAAGCAGAGACTCCATCAACCCATTAATTAATCCATTAACATTAATTCAAGGTGCTGGTTATCACCTTTAAAGCCCTAGATGATTTGGGGCTTGGTTATTTGAGGGACCACCTTTCCCCAGTTACATCTACTGGCCCCTCCAGAGCAGGGAGGCAGGGCATGTTGCTGGTCCCTTCTATGAGGGAAGTTCATCTAATGGGACCACAGAAAAGGGCCTTCTCCATGGTGATTCCCTCCCTGTGGAACATCATTCTCCCGGAGATAAGTTCGGCCCCCACCTTGATACTTTTCCAGAAGGCCCTGAAGATGTGGTTCTGTTAATGGGCCTGGGGACCCCAGATTGAGACGAAGTTGATCAAGTGGCTGATTTATTTGTGTTTGCAGCCACATTAGAGGAGAGTGTCAAGATTCAGCAGGATCTTGGCACGCTGGAACATTGGGCAAAGAACAGCAAGATGAATTTCAGTAGGAACAAACACAAAGCCATACATTTGGGTGGAAAAATCAAAGGTATGAGACCAGAATGAGGGAACCATATTGAGCAGCAATAGATGCAAAAAGCTTCTGGGCATCTTGGTAGATCATAAGCTGAATATGACCAAACAGAGTAAAACAGCTGCAGAAAGAGTAATTGCACTATCCTATATTTTATGAATGGAAGTATATTTTTTCAGATCAAGAGAAGTTGATCTCTGGGCACCACATTTTTGGAAGGATATAGTGTAGATAAATTGAAGTGTGTCTAGAGGACAGCCATGAAGATGGGGAAAAAAACCTTATTAGGTGTTGGGAGCATTGCATATGTTTAGTCTGGAGAAGAGAAGACTGGGGGGAAACATGATAGTTACCTTCAAGAAGGGCTGTCATGTAGAAGATGAGATAGTTCCAGAGGTGTTCCAGAAGATAGGATAGGAAACAATGAGCTTACATCAAAAGGAAGTTGATTTTGTTTATAAAATTGGAAATCGAATGGTAAGAGCCATTCCACAATGAAACAGATTGCCTTGGATAGTCGTAGGATCACCGGGTGGTTGTCTGCCAAGAATGCGATAGTACTGGATTGCTGCACTAGGTAGAGGATCGAACTAGATGATCCCCCAGGTCTCTTCCAAGCCTTGCATTCCATGTTTTTATGATTCTTGTTTCTCACAGAAACTTATTAGAACAGATTTCATGGTGCTAAAATGACTAATAGTGTGATCTGATATAGCACTACCTTTTGCCTATATTCAGCTTCCTTATATCAACAAGAAAAGGTAACCCTGATGTAAGTAAAAATCACTAGTTGCATTGGTTATAGTACTGATGCTGACTTTTACTGAATGTATGAATCATCTGCTGCCTGAATTTGTAAGAGTTAGCTCTCTGCCATGGAAGCGGACAAATAAAAAGCCACCGCTGAAGTTGAGCGGTTGATACCATTTTACCGTGGATGTTAATACGGATTTAGCTCTGATTTTAAACACTTTCCAACTGTTCTTGGATCCTTCCAACATAAAAGTGTGTATGCTACTTTAGAGTTTCACCTTCACTGCGTTTTCCTACATTATGCAAGAACCTTCCAGACAAGAAAGAGATCAAGAAATTTACATTGGCATCAAATACATTCCAGTTAGTGTAATGGTAAAAGGTTTAATCCTCAGTTCAAACAAACATTGCTTTTGTGATTGAATGGTTGGTTGAAATTACTGAGACTCCTAACATTGTGTTATGCTGTAAGCCAGATTAAGCGGTCAATTGTACGCAGTGAATTCCTGTATGTGGTGATGAACCTTCCATTCACAGCCAGTACCAACAATAATTTCCTGCTGGTTTCAAAACTTTATGCTTGTGGGAATCAGGGGTCTTTTCACAACTCAGAAAAGTTTTATAAGGAGTTGTTTGTAGCTTTCTCAGTTGCTGTTGTAGTTCCAGTTGTTGTAACAAACATTCTGAAAATGTAACTTTCTGGTAGAACTTGGCAGTATAAAGCAAAACAAAAATAAAAAACCAAAATAACAGAAATAAAACAAGGTATTTGAAGGTTTGAGATTGACCACTGAGTCTTGGAATCAATGCCTTTCTTCAGTGTTAAACTGAGGAGGTAATTTGAGGAAGTGGTAGTTAAGTTCTTACTCAAAAACCAAATTTAGATTCCTTGATTCTGGAAAAACACCATTCAGATTTAATGAACCCAACGTTTTCATGCTTGTTTTTCTGTCATTTACGTAGCTTAAAAGTTTAGTCATAACAGAAGTATTAGTTAAGTATGAGACAACTTTTGTTTTTAGTAATTGTTAGTTTGTTAAATAGTTTCATTAACTCAGTTTTATGACTTTTAGATTTGTGACACACACACACACACACACACAAACACACACAGCTTTATTATATTTTATATTAATTGTCTTGAATTGTACTTCAGCTTTGGTCACTGCCTGTAATAACAGTGTGTGTGTGTATTTACATATATATATAATTTGTAGATTATATTTTAATATTTATGTATAGCAGGGTTTCTCAACCAGGGTTCCGTGGCACCCTAGGGTTCTGCAAGAGGTCACTAGGGGTTCCCTGGGAGATCACAATTTACTTAAAAAATTATTTCAAATTTGGGCAACTTCACATTAAAGAGGTAAGTTTCATTCTTTATTTTCAGTTTAAGAAGAGCCAGTTTGGTCTAGTGGTTAAGGCAGTGAGCTAGAAACCAGGAGACTGTGAGTTCTAGTCCCGCCTTTGCATTGAAAGCCGGCTGGGTGACCTTGGGCCAGTCCCTCTCTCTCAGTCTAACTCACCTCACAGGGTTGTTGTTGTGGGGCAGATAGGAGGAAGAAGGAGTATTATGTATGTCCCCCGCCTTGAGTTATTTATAAAAATAATTAAGGCATGATTAAAAACATCTAATAATAATAATAAATAAATAAAAGAAGACTGTTCATGCATATATTCAGGCCTACCCATGAAACAAATATAATAATTTTGTAACGTCTGGCCTATATTTGAGCCTGAGAGTGCAGGGGTTCCTTGAGGCCTGGAAAATATTTCAAGGGTTCCTCCAGGGTCAAAAGGTTGAGAAGGGCTGAGGTATAGATAAAACAAAGAACTCATATTGAGTATAGAAATATCTTCTGAACTCTGCCTGGTGTTGATATAACAAGGGTGGGAGTTTTACTTACTCAGCTTCAGTTTTATTGGATTTTTTAGGCTGTCAGAATCTTACAACTCTTAGTGGTTTGTACATGCATATTATGATATTATCATTATCATATTATTACTGTCAGGTCCCCGGAAGCGCATCTCCCCTGTCGCAGTGCCTACCCTCTGGAATGAGGTTCCCCCCAATATCCAGATGGCCAACTTGCTGGTGTTTTGAAGGGCCTTGGAAGACCTGGCTCTTTGCCCAGGCCTTTGGCAAGGGTGGTTGAAGTCCTTTAGATGGCTGTGTGTGTGTTTTTGCTCCAGTCCATTTGCCATCTTTTATTCCTTGTTCTTGTCTATTATTATATTGTTTTGTTCCTTTTCATGTTGTTTACTTGTGAACCTGCCATAGTAATTGGGAATGACCAGTATACACATTTGATATCATCATCATCATCAATCACAGAATTAACTCCAGAGCAATACTACAATTGCTGTAATGCTATCCTAACTAGTTAAAAAAAAGTCCTCCGGCAAAGCTGTGTTTTAACAAGCTTCCAGAAAGCCTGACCTCCCATGGAAAATGGTTCCTCAAAATAGGGGACAAGAGGGAAGCATCCCATCCTAGCCCTGGCCACCTCTTAATTTGAAGTGTGTGTGTGGGGGAAATTATTGCCAACCAGCTCAGGGCCCAAAGCACTGTATTTTGATTTCCATGAGTCATTTAGTTGTAATAATGTTTGTATCAGTTGTGGTTGCTGCATGGTCTTCATGAAGATATAGAGCATATTGCAGGGTCCAGCTGGATGGCGATGAGGGCCTGAGGAAGTTTTGCAGCTTTCTGCTGCTCCAGACAGGGCCACAATTGGTCACCAGCTGGAGCTGAATAAAGTCCCTCCTGGTCCCAGCCTCCACCTGTCCATTCAGCAGTAGGATCCCAAGCCATGGATCTGGCTCAGGGGCAATGTCACCCTTTCAAGGGACAAACAGCAACTCTGTCTTGCTTGGGTTCACCTTCAGCCTGCTTCTTCCATCCAGACCCTAACAGCCTCAGACATGGGGCAGGAGTTAAAACGCATCTCCAAAGCAGCCTGGGGCGGGGTGGGGGCGTGGTTGAGTATCATCAACATATTGATGATACTGCAAGCTGAACTGATGGATGACCTCTCCCAGTGGCTTTATGAAACAGGTTTAATATCTAAAGGAAGCCAGGGGGATAAGTAAAAAAAGGTAGCATACAGATGACATACAATTCAACTTTTACCTCCCAAGTAGTCCCAGGAAGACCATGGAAATGCAGAATAGCATGGATGGGGTAAACAAGATGAGATTGAATCTAGAAATAATGGAAGCACTATGGGTGCAGATGGTGGAGAATGTTCTGCTGGAGATGATGATACAAGGAAGGTGTCACGTGCAGCTTGACTTTTCCCCCTGGTCTTGATGCTATTGTGAAAAAGTAGATGGTGTGGATCACCAGAAGGGCCTACTATCACTTGAATGATTTTCTAACTATGACCGTATCTGGAGAGATTGCTACTGTTACAACATAATTACAAGTTGATTAGATTTAACATGTTATATAGAGAGCTGTAAGAATGATCTGAAATGTGCTTCCAATGTCTAGACAGTAAAAAAATAAAAGCAGTACAAAGCAACTGCATAGTTCCCAGTGCATTTATAATTCAGATTTGACATTTGATTATATCTTTTTAAAGCCCTAAATGATCTGCACCAAGTTATTTGAAAATTGCCTGTTAGCCTAAGATCAGCTATGCGTCCTTACTCATCTACTGAAAATATTTATTAGATTACTTATCAAAAGAGAGAGCATCCATTCTTTGTTGGGTAGAAGCATAGATCAAGAGAGATCCTTCAGTTTCTTCAGACTGTTTTGAAATGAATGTTACAATTCTGTCTGCTTTTAAATGAATCACTGTCCATCTGCATTTTTTTAACAATGATTTTTGACAACTTTTGTTAACTTAACAAAACTTCCTTAGCTTAAACATTGGTGATGTCTGTTTTAGTTTATTTTTTATTAACGTTTAAAGGTTTAACTTGGAAACTGCCTTCAAAAGGCTTTGCCTGAAAGGGAGATATAAAGTTATTTTAATTAAAAATTCTGTAAATAAATACATATATTGGGATACATTGGTTCTAGAAGGAGCAGTTAAACTAAGAGGTTTAAGATCAACCAGTGCCTGCCAGTTCCCAGAATACCCAAGTGAACATTTGGTTAAGAGTTGTTGAAACTGGGTGGGAATGAACATAAAAGAGAAGTGTGCCAAGCCAATTTTTTACACTGCTCACTTCTACAGCATTGGTGTTAAGGTTGCTCTTACAACATTTATATTTTTCAGGGTGTGTTTGTTTCATTTAGGAATTAGAAGGCACCTCCCTCAAAAACAAATCATTATTTGCATTATTTATATTTTTCTCATCATTACTGAGGATATAAATAACTTGGTCTATGTTCAAAACCATCTGTATACTCAAAATGTTAATATAATGCAACATAATGTAACAATATAATTAGTATAATATAATAATATATTAATATAATGCTTTTCCTTTCAGTTTGGCAACAACAATAACTATATGAACATGGCAGAAGCAAATAACGCATTTTTTGCGGCAAATGAGGTATGTACCATTTCCCCCTGCATGCGCGCACACTTTTCTCCTCTCCACTGTAATTCTGTTGTTCACTTTTATAATTTTTGCAGCCTTTCAATAGGTGATGGGTGAAGTGCTAAATTCTCTATGTGTTTTATGGAGCACAAAATAAAGTCTTTAATGAGAGAGAAAATAACTTGACACTTTTCCATTGCCAGTCAATTTCGTCCGTAAGAGTGTTACTTATATAGTATGTCAATAAAAACAAATCTCTGTGTGTGTGTGTACACACACACAAACACACACACACACACATAAAGGCAACCAGAAGGAAGCAAATGTAAGGCACAGTAGGTATACATTTTAAAGCAAATACATTAGATGCTAATACACTAATTATGGTCATAGATACAAACACTTTATTTTTAATTTAGGGTCTTGATACCATTAGGAAAACAAAGGGAACACGTTTTCAGAACCACTTGTTTTCTGGGGAAAATGAGGAAGACACTTCCCTTAGGGAGTCCCTGTGGCTTGGTTAAATGGGAACGTTATATCTGAACTGATAGAATCTGACTAGGTCACAGAGGTAATGGACTTGGCCAATATCTTGGAAGGATGGCAAAGGGTCTGCCAACCCAACATTCCTATAGTTCTTTCAATCTCTTGGTCTTCTCCTTGACTGCCTTTTAAAGAACTTCAGGGTAGTAATAGTGACACTGGTTCCAAATGGAGCTGTGGTTTGGCCAGCATGCACGTTTGTTCCAATTGGATGGAGGTGGACACCTTGGCATTACCTGATGAATTTGTCTGGCTTTTCTCTCTCTCCCTCTCTCTCTCTCTCTTGCTATCTCATTTGTATTAATGGAGGGAATGAACATTGCAGTGAGCTCTAACTGGCACCTGAGTTGGACTTAGGGTGGACATCGTAAGCAGAAATGTCTAAGATGAATAGAAATGTGGTCAGCAATCAACCTTTTTTGCCTCAGAGCCAGAAATCTTTTTTTCCTGTATCCTTTCCCCCTGTGCAGTAGGAGAAAAACAGAGAAGAAAAATGATTGGAGAAACGTGATAAATGTGGCTATCTTCTACACGGTATTTTTATGATCACATTTCTAAAACAATGGCTTGCTCTCCCTCCCTCTCCTTCCCTCTTTCTTTCCTTCCAACAAGATTGCTTAGATAAGGGAAGATTGCTTGGCACTGGCTGCAGTGTTAGTTGTGGTAATGAACACAACCCCCATCTGTAATGACAACATGATGTTTCATTCTGTAGAATTTCATTCCTCCATTTGAATCAAACATTGATGAAGGCTCTACTGCCAGCAGCTGTTCAGAGACAATTTAATTCCAGCTGTGATAATTCACCGTGTCAGACATTGGCTGTTATATGTTGATACAACAGCTCTCCACATTTGCATTTTTATCAAAAGGAACAAATGTTTTGAACATTTCAGTGCAGATGGCATTTAACCACACACACCGTTTTTGTGAAGGATTGGTGGATTCTCCCCCTTCCCCAAAGTAATTTAAGAGAGGAAGGCATGAAAAGTTAATAGCTCTTATAATCATGATTGGTAACATAACCCCCTTAAAAACATTATGCTGTTCTGAACCTAACGGTACCTTTCTCCAGAATCAAATTGCACAACATGCAGTCCCTTCTCATGATATGAATAGGCCAAGTGATTTAGAATAAGACTATTTCAGCATGAGACTTTATCTTCATTTAGATTACAGTCGTCTTATTTGCTTATCTATACATTACACTCAGCAATCATAGCATGAGATGCAGCTTGAATTCTTCTTTTCTTCTTCTCTTTTTAGTAAGCACCAATTGGCATACATCAAGAGAAAGTGACAAATATCATTTTTGGAGAACATGCTGCAAAATAAAACAGTTGTGTGCTATCTATCTATCTATCTATCTATCTATCATTATAATTATAATTATAATTATAATTTCTATTATCTCCCATCTCCCCCTAAAGAGAGGGGGTCATATAGATAACACAACTATTGAAATTTGTTTTATTTTTTTTACATGGAATACTCCCCTTTGCAAAGCGAATTCTATTGCCATGTCTGACTTAAAACATTGATACTATTGGCTTAATTACACTGAAGGAGTAACGAACAATTGAATATTAATATATATTTTCTGCTGTGGAATACAGCTTTCTAGTCATCAGGCTATTGGTAAATTCAGTTACCAAGTCCTTACTATTAAATAAATTTTCATGTCAAATCTTAAAAGTCTATATTGCATCTTTTAATCTAACGCCTGCCAATTTGCTTGTGCCTTTAGCATTTAAAGACTACCTAGGCTGAGGAAGTGATCTGGGTTTTTGTTGTTGTTGCTGATTTTGCTAAAAACTGTTCCTGTGTCACAAAAGCTGTCACCCAGTTTTGTTTTCATAAAAAAAAAAAAACTAATCCTGAAGCACCTTAAATATTTATTGAAATAATATTTCAAATGATAATTACGGTGGTAATGAAGACAGCCAAATACCACATATCAGGAATGAGTGTTTATCCATATTGTTAATGTGATATGTTAGATTTCATTAAGCAGTAATGGGGTAGTAAATGAGTCACAAATTATCATTGCATCTGTTACTAGGCAGCATTAATGCCAAACCTAACTGTAAAATGTAGCCATAGGGTTATGTTCATTAGCCAAATGCCTTCCATGGCCAATCCATCCTTTTGTGTTGGTGAACTTCAAGTCTGTTCAGTATGAAAATCCCCCCTCTTTTAATATTGAAAGAGGAATAAATATTTCCCTGATGCAAAGCAGAGCTTTCAGGACTGAGATTAAGTTGCAATATTTGTACCCATGTGTTGCGTGTGTGTGTGTTGTGAGTCTGTGTGATTCTCTGAAGACAGTTTTATTTCTGCAGACGGCTGTCTGCTGCCTCCTCTTTTCTGATGCAAGAGCAGTAATGACAGCTGACAGTTTTTATATGCAAGTAAAGGAGTCCCTTTTCCCTTCCTTGCATTTCAGTTTCCATTTTCTTTCAAGCAGTTATTAATTTATATCATCATTAACAGTTTGAAGGATGACAATTTCTAGCCCCTTAATGAGAAATTTCACTGAACATATCATTTTTAAATTAACTGGCATTAAGTCATTCTTTTGGACAATGTAAATAATGCATGAAGCAAAATTGCTGCCTCCCTTTGCAGCAAAACTGTATGCTGATAGAAACAAAATAAACCCAACATAATATAAAAGGTAAAGTGTCTTAATTCAAGCTCAGTTCTAGGTAACTAGATGCAGTGGCCTGTGACTTTTCTGGACTACAATACCAAAGTAGTTTGCCATGGAATTCTTGGTGATGCCATCTGTTGTGACCATATACTACGGCATTTCTCCAAAACAACACATTTCTTGGATTTTTTAATATCTCTATTAAGCTCTGAGTTTTCCTCAGCAACAATTGCTTGAACTGTTAAGTGGTTTGTAGTGCAGCTTGTCTGGCTTCACTGGGGTACTGATTTGGAAAACAATTGGCTGGGGCATGTTGTTCAGAAACCACAATAATTACAATGATTCTTTACTGAGTGGTACTAATAATAGACAGCAGAATAGTTGTGTAGTAGCAATATCGCTTTTGAAGAGTGCTCATTGGGGCATTTTTCACTCTAGCTATGGCTACATAACAGAAGTATTGATGGGTTCATAATCAAAACACCTTACCGGCCACCGTTCGGTCAAAGCTCTACTTTGGGCTGAGAAGTGAGCCTTTAGATTGGGTTTTTGCTTGCTACTATAAAAGTTAACACCTGTGTTTATTTATGTATTAATCAAATGTATAGGCCACCCAACTCATAATGACTCTGGGTAGTGCAGAGTACTAGATAAAAACAATCAGTACAAACAGAAGGCACAAACCCAGAGATTAATATACCAATACATTAATAACTATCCCTTGTGGACACACTTCCTACCCGAGTGCCTGGTGGGAAAAAAAACAGGTCTTCAAGGACAGTTGGGTTGGGGCATCTTGAACCTCTGGCAAATACTATTCCAGAGGGCAGGAGCTGTGATGGAGAAGGTACATCTCCTGGGTCTCATCAGATGACATTACTTTAAAGATTGGACCTGGAGCATGCGCATTCTGTTGCATCTTACTAGATGAATGGGAACAATGGAACAATGCTTTTGCATGGACCCCCCCACCCAAAAAAAGGTTCCATGTATGTTTAACAAAGTATCAGAATCACAGTCTCTTTCTCATTTCTAACTTATTGCTGGCATAACCCCAGGAGTGTGAATTAAAGAATAGGTCTATGAATCTACATTAGACTGGTACAAGACTTTCCATTAATGTTTTGCTTCTCCTCCAGACCATACTGATCCACAGTAGTCTGGCAGTTTTTTGGAAGTTCATCTTCTGACTCAGTAGATGGTAGTTCGTGGTGTTCTGGACACAGTCTGGACTTGAAACAGGCCAGTTTTGTCTACAACGCTGCATCCAGAACATCACCAACTGCTTCCAGTTTGAAAGAATATCTTTTGGAAAATTGTCAGATCATTCCCAGATTAGCATGGTCTGGAGGAGTCTGTTTCAGATTCCTCCAAAATATCCTTCTTTTCACAGAAGGAGAGATTTTGGTAGTGCACATATGTACTAGTAGTAAAGTCTTATAAACATGAAACTTTAGAATCCTATTTCAAAGTTCCCTCCTATTCCATTTATTTAGTATAATAGACTAAATTGTTTTTCATGTGTTTTTCAGAAGAGAGCTATCAATTAACAATCATATATCTTGTTCCATGTAAACAAACTCAAGGTACCTCTGTTAAGAGCCATTGTACTGAATAAATCTTTTGCTACTGTAACAATCACCTTAATATGGTACAATCTATTATACTAAATAAATGGAATAGGAGGGAACTTTGAAATAGGATTCTGAAGTTTCATGTTTATGAGTTATAAGACTTTACTACTAGTACATATGTGCACTACCAAAATTGGAAGCATTTATGGTAGTATCAGAATAATTTGTAAGCTGCTTGTGCTGGTATTTTTTTTTACTAATATATCAATAAACTGGCAATTTGTTATCGAGCTAAAAAAATCCAGCCCACAGTAGCCGATGTTCACTGCAACAACAAAGACAGATGTTGCTAATTAAGTGTGCATTAAAAAACAGTTAATACTGATACATCATTAAAGCCATATGATAATGAGACTTAAATCTTTAATCAGAAGGATCCTGAAAGCTGGGCATATGTGAAACTTGCTGCACTTGTGACTTACAATTTCTTAAAAAAAACAAAGAACAAAAAGCAAGTTCATTTGTGAGTCAAGCTGTAGGGAATGTAGATGAATTCTTTTTTAAACTGTCTGTTGTTGTGTCATTGTAATGCAGAATTTATTTTTTTTTCTTTCAGCAAACATTCCATACTCCAAGTCTTGGAGATGAAGAGTTTGAGATTCCACCAATCACACCACCACCTGAACTGGATCCCAGTAATTTAGGGATGGCTGATATTCTTCTGCCTTTTCAAGGCCTGAGTGATCAATTGGTGACTCAAGGAAATGAGTTTACACCTCAGTTTCCACCGCAAAGCTTGGATCTTCCTTCCATTACAGTATCTCGAAACCTGGTGGAACAAGATGGTATTATCCAAAGCAATGGATTACATATGGTAGGAACAGTTGTTTTTAATCTTTTGGCTACCTGCCTAATTTATTGTAGCACAGAAATTAGTGATGTGAATTATTCAAGCTGTAATAGTACAAGCTCTTGTAATATAAACACATTATGGGAATCTGAAGAGTAAGATGCATACTATCACGTAAGTGTAATTGTTCACACTTCACCATGCATCTGGTGCCCAAAAGCTTATGAGGTTACATTTGGTGGCCTTTAAGGTGGCTACAAGACTTTTTGAGGTCGCTATTGTGCATTTAACTTTGATGTTCCTATTTTAATAACCAGCTTGGAAACATTAGAAAATACCAAATTGTATAATCATTACTTAAACTTCTCTAGCTTTTTTAAAGATAAAGTGTAGAACTTCAGATTCAGAGGCAGAAAAGGGCACTGCGGCATGAATAAAATACCCTTTTGCAGCTCTTTAAAGCAGCCACACACCGTCTTTCTGCAGCTGCAGCATCATGCCAGGAAACAACACACTTGATTAAGGAGTTATGGTATATTCTAAAGTGTGTGCCCTAAAGCACTTCTGTGCAGCTGAGCCTGAAAGTGCAAGGAGATATATACATATATATATTTACACACACATATACACATACACACATACATACACACACACACAATATAATAATATAAAAATGTCTGTTTGTGTATGTAAGGACTGCCTATTCAAAATCACTATCAGACTCACACAAGGTTTTCATGGATATCTGATTTAATAATGAATAATATGCAGGATCACAAGCAAAGCAGAGGATAGTAAAAGGGCGGGATTTCACTCAATAAAAGCCTAGGCAGTTCCCAATCCCTCCCCCCAGAGTCAGTACAAGTCCATTCCTTGCAGGTGCCCCCAACAGTTCCTGCCAGTCGCCGGGAAAATGTCCTTGACCAGGCGAGATAACCCAAACACACATTCCTGACTCCTCACATCAGTGCCTGGTACAAAGAACAGAGACAGCCCCCTCCTGTACAGCAACATGTGTCAGCACCAACATGGCATGGGAACATGTTACGGTGTTTGCGGGACCATTGGGACAGAAACCATGACAGTGTATAAAACACTATAATATAAAAAAAGAATATGTGTGTGTGTGTATTTCTTTTTATTATATTGCTATCAGTCTTGATACAGTATATTGTCTCAATACAAGGATATTTGTACAGTTTTCCAGTTATTCTGTTGTTTAGATAACTTGGACTATTGGAAAAAGAGAAAAAAGTTACAATTTAGTTACAATTTAGAATATAAATAATACAAGCATAAAATGATTGAGTATAACAATTTTGTATGAAAAGAAGAAACAGCTGCAGATTACCTCAAAATGTATGTTAAACAATATAGGTTTAGGTCTTGAGCTGATTCCTTAATATTGAAATTTCTATTATATAATTGTTTTATATACATACAAGGTACTATATTTTTAAGAATTTTGAGAAGCTATTCTAATATTCTGTTGCCAGTCCAAGCCTATACCCATCTTTTCAGAAGTATGTCCTTATTTCAAAGAGGGTGTCTACCAGATAAGTCTGCCTTTCTCACCCATTTGACTCTGGAGGACCCTTGGAATATTTTCCAGGCCTTGGGGAACCCCTGAACATTCAGGCTCAAATATAGGCCAGAGGTTACAAAATTATTATATCTGTTTCATGTGTAGGCCAGTTCTTAACAGTGTTCTTAAACTAAAAATAAAGAATGAAACCGATGGTGTCAATAAAAACATTAAAAGGGATTGATAAAAAGAAACAAAAGATGAAGTGATCCAACTGAATGTATGTTCCTGGGGTCCAGAAGAGTCCTGAGTATCACTTATTTATTTTTCATATTTGCTGAAATGTTTGCTTGAGTTATTACATTTTTATTTCAATTTGTGTGGCCGCACATCTCATGTAAGCGACTCTAAGCAGCTCACAACAGATAAAAACAATCCAACAAGTTAAAAAGCCAATATACAAAGATATATAAACAATCAATAATTGTTTTAAAACATTTTAAAAGCTTCCGACCATTGCCGGACCCCCAGGCACGGCGGCAGAACCATGTCTTCAGGTCCTTCTAGTTTGATTGTGGAGTTGTAGCTGTCAAGTTTCCAGGATGTGGGTGCACAACAAAAAAAAATGCAGTTACAATTTTTACATACAGGCAACTTAGCTGTTTGGAACACAGGGAATAAACACTGTTTCTAGAACATTCATTGGTCAGGAAATGGGTTCTTTTTCAAATAAACTTTGTAAGGGTCATATAGAATCATGGAGGCAGATTTAAGTGCCCATTCTTTAAAGAATCAAATAGAATTTGGGTAGAGGAGCATGAACATGTGGTCACGTGGGACCAGCTGAGAAGAAGACCAGTCTAGTGCAATACTGAGTGAAACATTTGATTTCCCCCTCCATTTATTTATAATATCAATACCACATTATTTCCAAGGGATGTTTCCCACTCTCTCTTACATTTTATCCTCCTAGTAGCCTTCTAAGTTAGTCTTAGTCATAAAATCTTACATAAGTTTTCAAAAGTTTTTATCCAATTTCTAACTATCCTTGAAAAGTTGGTTGGGGTGTTACAGAGAGTCCTGGAATATATGGATTTTCTAGACCCTTTCAGTCTGTTTTCAAACTGGGGCATACTACTGAGAAAGCAATGGTCACACTTGTAAATGACCTTTGGTGGACCCAGAACAGGATTAGTGCAACTATCCTGGCTGTATTTGATCTTTTGGTGGCTTTTGATACCATTAACCACGGTATTCTGGACCACTTGTGGGAGTTAGGATTGGGGACACAACATTCTGGTAGTTCTACCTACTTTCTCTATGGTGAGTTCTAGTCAGTGTTGATGGAGAGAAGAGACTGAGCCATAGGCCTCTCCTACCTGGGGTGCCTCAAGGCTTGATGCTTCCATTCCTCCTGTTTAACATCTACATGAGGCCACTGGGTAAGGTCATCCATTAGTTTGGGGTCCAGTATCATTTGGGGGTCTTCTTGGATTCAGAGCTCCTGCTGGAATAGTAGGTGGCAGCTGTGGTCAGGAAGGCTTTTGCACAAATTCATCTTGTGCATGAGTTGTGCCTGTATCTGAGAGGGAGGCTTTTAAGACAGTTACTTGAACTTTATGTCTGGACTATCCCAATCTACTTCACATGGGACTGTCCTTGAAGACCACTTGGAAGCTGCAGCAGATCCAGGATCTCAGTACTATCATAGTGGCACGGGCAGTTATGAGCATGCCACTGTATGCCCATGTATCACTTACACTTCGTGAGCTGTACTGGTTTCTATTTGGGCTCCAGGTGCAGTTCCAGGTGTTCCTTATCATATATAAAACCCTTTGTGGCATGGTGTTATTTGAGTAGTTTCTGCCTGTTCCATACATCCTGATAGAGTTGGCATGCTCCAGGTCTCATTGGTTAAACAGGGTTGTCTGGTGGGACCCAGGAAGGAAGCCTTCTCTGCCATGGTGGCTGCCCTCTAAAACAATATTGTAACTGAGATTTGCATAGTTCCCACCCTCACATTATTTAAACAAGCCCATAAGGTCTGACTGTTTCCCCAGGTCTTGTGTTAGAGTGGGTGATGGACTCTTTGTGTGGTGTTTTGGTTTTTACATGGTGGTGTTTCTCCAACTCTACTTTTTTAGGTGTTGTACCATTTATATTGCTTGGGGTGGTTTGTTTTTTTTTTTTGGTAAGTCTCCCACATTCATGACAGATTGCGGTGGCTTATACACTGAATGAATGAATGAATGAATGAATGAATGAATGAAAAAGAGGTTAGAACATGATGCAAATTTTCCACTGGTCGATTGATTTGCCAAGAGAAGGACATAGCCAGGGTCCTTTATCCACTACTGATGACATCCAAGACATGGATTCCCATAGTTTCCACGTCTTTTGCTTTTTTTGGAAGTTCAGCTACTGCAAATGCAAATGATGCTTAGGTAAGGAGAAACTATATACAGGGCAGGAGTTAGAAGAAAATATTATCAAAAATTGAAAAAAAATGGAAAGGTAAATATCTGAAGCAGGAAAAATGGTCAGCTGAAAATAACCAGATTTTCTACTGAGTTCCTTTGCCTCTTTAAGATTAACATCATCCTGAATATTAAATTTATATGTCAAAGATGTGGTGGTACATGCCTGTCATTATTTATTTTAAATATGCACTTTATTAAACTGATACATATTTATTAATAATAAAATTCCTTTATTTAAATTGTATATTTTATGAATTACCTTTCCTTGGAGCCATTTTTTTTTATTACTGCAATAAAAAAAACGTAAAGGAGGCATTTTAACTATGAAATTTCATTTCATGGTCAATTGGGTTTGCTGTATCTGAAAGAACTAACTATGGGGCCATAAAATAATTATGATATTAATCTACATTCGTACAATGTCTGCATGCAGCAGTGTTCAGCTTCTCAAATTTTATTGCATCTTTGTTGTCAAGTTGTTAAAACAGTATTGATAGTTAAGTCACAGATCTTAAAGAAACTACAGATCTAGTTTCAGTATTGTGTAAGATATATTGAAATGGGAATAATTCTGGGAATCTCAGGATGACATCTGTGGGCATCAGCATCCCCATGAATGCCTCTCTTGGAGCTTGCTGAGCCCCCTGCTCTAATAAAGATAATTATTGCTTTTAAAATAATAAAGATAATTATTGCTTTTAAGGAAAATTAAAGAAAAGTAAAAAGGAAGCCTAGCATGCTGCAAAGAGGAACATCATCTTCCAGAATATCCTGTATTGCCAACAATATTCTTGGAGTCCACATGTAGCCATTCTGAGAAAATAAAAATGATGAATGGCTGGCAACAGATGCCAGGGAGACTGACAGTGAATAACCTGGGGAACTACAGAATGGTAGGCAACAGATAAATGTGATGGCTGCCACACCCATTGTGGTGCTCACAACACGTTCTCCTCATGTCAAACATGCCCAGTGGCCTAAATGTATTTCGTTTACTGCAGTTTATATGCCACTCAATCCAACAGTGCTCATAGCAGCTTCCAAAATAAAATAAATAAAATAAAACCATCATACATGGTACCAGAAACAAAACAGCAGCATTCCAAGAACAGTCAGAACATCTAAACGCCTAGTAGAAGGGTTCGGTTCATCACCAATCTATTCACAAGGCTTCTGGAAAAGCCAGCGTTTAGTGGCTTTCTGAAAAACCTGCAGGACAAGAACCAATCTAATCTCTGGAGGAACATTGTTCCAAAGAAGGAGGGCAGTTACCCAGAAGGCTCATTTTTGTGGTCCCTGAAGATGACATTCCTTAAGAAAAAGGACTGGGAGAGAGCGCACCATTCTGATCTTTTTGAAGATCAAAGACGGTCCCATGGATATCCAGGCCTAAGCCATATTGAGGAGCTCTGTAAGAACATAACTTCTTATATACTACATGCAGTCCTGGATGTTTTTGGAAACACAACCATTCTAAGCAGCTTGATTGCAATGGATAGTTTTTAATTGGATTTATGGATTGACCCTGTTGAGATGTCCAGTAGGATGTCACCTTGAAGAAATGTCATGAAATTTTCAAGCGCAAACCAAGAAGAAATGAAATGTACTTGGGCAAAGCTATGATTAATACACTGTGTCTCCAGATTTATTCTGACTACTGCCTGACATGTTCACCTACAAACTTGAATATAAAATTGCCAGAGGCATGAGTAAAAATAGGTTATGTCACGGTTTGCCCATGTTTCCCTCGGGGTACTGAGTTGACTAGCTACATAACAGTACTTTTACAGGCATCTCTCAGATTTGCTGCCAGAAGACAATCAGAATAATAAACAATACTTTACATTCCACTAGTAACTTAAGATTGCTGTATTTTAAGTGCAAGTAAGCAGCTTTATAGCCAAACTGAATGTGCCCCCCCAGTTATTAAAGATGGTTGTTGATAGATTAACATTTTCGTACCTCTTTCAAGAAAAGATTAATAAGGTAACTCATGATGCATTGTCTTATATTCCCTAACTAGCCTGTTACTGCTATTGTTTGTAGAGAGAGCGACAATTTTTCATATTGCTGATTAGTTTATGATTATAGACAGGAAACAAAGAAACATTTATCTTAATTTAAATGCATTCTGTTAGGTTGAGATTTCACTTCTCCAAATGGAGCTATGCAGAAACGAGGGATGAAAGGGATACAGTATCATTAGCATTGGCATCTTAATAATATGGTAATACAAAATATCAACATTCTTAAATGAATTACTGGAGGGAAAAATTGAATAAAGTGCAATTTGTGTTCAGAAAAGCACCCAGGGCATAACATGATACGGAAAAACATGTATACATCTAGACATAAGCAGATGGAAATCCATTGGCAAATACTATCAAAAGTCATTACAAACTAAAGCACCATTGACTGTGTAGATGATCACCTGAGAAATTATTTTAATCTGTAAAGGATGACAGTTCTTCAGAGCTGTTCCTTGTGCTCCATAGAGTTCTATCTTTTTATTCTCTTCTTTTTTTCCACCTTTAAACATCTCTCTATAATCTGCCCAGCCCGCTGAGTAGCACTGACATCAGTAGTACATCAATTTCAGAAAGTGGATTATTTTTACTAGACAGCTATTGTGACATATTGGGTCAGTCATAAATGAAAGATATTCATGCAAGCATGCAATACTTGTAATGAAGTCTCACTCTGACCTTCTGTATGATTGATTCTGTAATTTAGTTTTCTCAGGCACTGCCTGAAATGAAATGAAATCATGTTGAACAAGTTTTGAATACCCACAGTGCACCAGGAGAAGAAAAATCTGTAGCCCTAGAGGCCTGGGAGAGAGCAGCTGAACAATTTATCTCCATGCTATTATAGCCTTTGCCAGCATTCAAGATTTTTCTCTCTCTCTCTTTTTTTTCTTATTTGGCTTAAATACTTAATTCTGCAGGTAGCTGTAAATGGGAAAATAAAATGCTGTTCAGATTTAAAATGACAGCACAGGAGTATGTGCAAGGGACTGATAAAATATCTTGAATAGAACTGACCTTTTATGTTGCTGAAAGTTACTGGGGGATTCATCCTAATAATTACCATATAGATTATTTTTTATTTCTTTCCTGCAATGAAACATTTCAGGGAGCAGTGGTGCTGATTGAATGAAAATTGAACTTGTTAACATTCTTTCAGCTTAGCCTGTTGTACATAAGAGAAGGTTAGCTTTGATGAATTTTGAAATTCCTTTTCAGATATTGAAGAAACAGATGGTAAAATAATTGCCTTTTTTCAGCCCACATTTATTTTCTTCCTTTTCTTTTATTAAAAATAAATTACCTCAGGTTTTACAAAAATATACACCATTCTTGGAGTGCGCGTGTTGGTGGGTGTAAAGTTTTCCTCTATGAAAATGTGAGTTTTTGGAACGTCTTAAAAATACCACAGTGCTTTGGGGAGAGAATCTTATTTAGATGAGATTAGGTGTCGTGAGGAGGAAGGTGGGAGAATAATATTGTATCACAGACTTGCTTTTCTATAAAACTTACCTTAGGCTGCATGCAGATCTTACCTTCTGTTTACCATGATTTACCAATCATTAGTATTGTCGTATTCTTTTAAGAATTAATGATACAACAATTATTAAATAAAATTATGATTAAAGTCATTGAAATTCATATTAACCCATGTAGGTTAAGAAACAGCTGAAAGCTAGTTTGAAGTGTCTTTCAGCTTTTTCTTCGTATGCTGGTCAGTATCTGTTTATCATAATTTTAACGGTGTTATGGCACAAAAGAAGTAAGTCATTGCTGATGGTTATTTTTTAATCTTATCAAGAGCTTATGTTGTTTTTCAAAGGAAGAAACAAATGAAGATACTTTAAATGTTACTGAAACCACATTTCAAATCTAAACATTCATTGGTTTCTTACTATTTTTACTAAACAGACTAATTGGGTCGCATTGTGTGAGATGGGCAGTCATATAAATATGATAGATCAATCAATCGATAAAAATATTCTTGAAATTATTTCAAACCTGAGTAGGCATGATTTCAGCTTACTTTCCTTTATAAAATGTGTGCTTCCAATTTTTGCATGTTTTTTAAATATACTGTTTCTTTTTAATATCTACTTTGTGATCTTGATATAGATAAGAGAAATGAGTGTGATTATAATTAAAACAATGTTACATTAGTGTTATTTAATACATTACAGCTAAAATGCTTATTTCAGGCTTCATTAGTGTGTTTAGTGATTGGAACACTTTAGTAAAAGAAGTCTTGGTTATTCTGAACATGCTGTCGTCATTGCTAAGGGAGGAAAACACAACTAATTACAGAAAACAATCCTCTAGCATAAACGTGCAATGTTTTCTCAACCAAGGGCCACGCTTGGCATACAGAGGCCCTTTCCAAAAAGGAGTTGATGGAGCCAAGACAAAAACTAACCTTCACTTATTTTATATTTTCTTCCATTTAACTAAAATTAAAGGTCTTAACACGATTCCCTCCAGTCACGTATTTAATAAATTTCCTCTTCTGTAGTATTAAAAAGGATAGTGAAGAATTTGAGGATGATTTGCCCTAAACCTTGCTGGCAGGCACTTGAAAATATGGTGATAGCAATATAGCAAGACTTTCCCTAACAAAAGTATGCTATTTTTTTTCTTAATCTGTTCAATCGTTTCTGATTCTCGGAGACTGCCTGGACAAGGCCCTGCAGTTTCTTGGTGTTTTGGAAGGGCTTTGAGAAAGGCTACTCAAAGGACCACAAGTATCCCATCCACCCTATATTGGGTTCACAGCTGATGCCATACCTGAAATTCAGGTGGGAGTATCTCTGAGAGAGGAAACCCCTTCTGGGGGCACCCTGGTCAGCTGCCTCATTTAGCACAAAATCATGGTTTACAAACTGATTTGGTATATAGTGTCAGTAGCTGGAAGTCAGGGCCACTAAGGATCCAGAGACTTGATATCAAGGCTGAATACTAGGCTCCTGAAGATGGTAATGGTTTCAAGCATCAACTCTGCTTTCACTGAGAATGCCTAGCTCTGATTTCCACCGCGCCTCCTCTCCAGCATCATTCTTTACCACCACCACCCACCCTCCCTCCCATTTTTCCAGGACCCAAGATACACCATCTAACCAGCCAACAATCAACCATGCATCCTAGCCCAAATGTCAGCTGGCAGTGAATTCCCTCTTAAATATCTCTCCACGTTCCACTGATATGCATTTTATACATATGAACATATTCACACACAAAATAGACAAAAAGGTAGATGCCACATGCAAAAATTACATTCTTCTGATCCTGGGAGACAGAAACATCAGGAGACAGATGAACTAATATAAAAATTGTGGCAATGTTTTTGCTTTCCCACCTCTTCTTTGGATGTTTTTACGCATCAAGCTGTCTGATAATAGGTAAATTTATTTCACTCTAAGTCATATAGTATTATCAGCATACATTGTGTTTTTCAGAAAATAAGACCTCCAGGCTAAGTCTAACACAGGAGGACAGAAACCCAGAATGGTGGGATTGGGTGCATAGGAGACAATATGCAATTATGTCAGTTCCACATGCTTAGCATTAGATAAAGTGGGAACATGGGAACAGCAGCAGTTCCCCGGGTCCTTTCATTAAAACTATTGGAAATATTTGCTCTGTCTGATGACTCGAGAATTCTGTTACCTTTGATTGATTGATTGATTGCCATCAAGTTGGTGTCAACTCTTAACAACCACATAAATTGATTTTCTCCATGACAATCTGTCCCTAAGTTGGTCTTTCAGGTCTTCTAACAGCATACTCATCATCATGGGAACTGGGCCCATCCACCTTGCTGCTGTTGTCCTCTTTCCTTCCACCTTTTCCAGCATTACAACTTTCTCCAGAGACTTGGGTCTTTGCATAATGTGTCCAAAGTAGATAATTTGAGCCTGGTCATTTGTGCCCAAATCAACTCTGGATTGATTTGTTCAATGATCCCTTGATTTGTTTTCTTGGCTGTCTGTGTTATCCTCAGGAATCTTCTCCAACACCAAAGTTCAAAAGTGTCAATACTCTTCCTATCCTGCTTTTTCAAAGTCCAAAATTCTATTACCTAAATAGCCCACTATTCTTTCTGTTTCAGGATCATACTCATACAGATATGCCTCAGTATCGTCAGGACCATTCTTTGATTATGAGATCTGTTGTCCACATGACTGAAGCCGCTCGTTCAGGAATTATGCCTCCTAATCAGCTTACTACTATTAACCAATCCCAGCTAAGTGCTCAACTGGGATTAAATCTAGGGGGTACCAATTTGCCACATACATCTCCTTCCCCTCCTGCAAGTAAATCAGCAACTCCCTCACCGTCCAGTTCTATAAATGAAGAAGATGCAGATGATCCCAACAGAGTAAGTTACAGCACTTGCTAAAAACAAACAAAACACTTTCTGCATAAAATAGATTAAAACAGCAGGCACCTCCCCAAAATTCAGAATTATTTTAAGAATGGCTGGATTTTTACAAGATAACCTCAACTTATGAGATTTCTGTGGTTTTGCTCCCATAAGATTTCAGAATTCTTGCCCAAGATAACAGATTTTCAGATAATTTGGGGGAGTTACCTATCTGTGGACTATCTAGAGCCTGTAAGTGTTCTATTGTAACACCATACAGGAGAAAATCAATTCTACCTAAATTGATAGGTGTAGGTTGGTTGGTTTGTTTGTTTTTAAAAAGAGGAGCTGAATATATAGTGGGCCACCATCTTTATCCAGTTGTATGATAGATGCTTATGAGAGATCCATTGTTGCTCTTGTGTGTCTTTTTCAAAAGAAGGATGTTACCATTGTAAGGGGCATCATGACAACTTTCATATCTTATAGATGCAGTAATTCTGTTTGTCACCTCTGTCTGCAATGCTTTTGACATTTTAACATATTACCTTGTGTATCCATGTTTTTTAAAACTGATGCATTTCTTTCTAAAAAGCAGCCTTTACCTTTTCACAAAAGTCTTGCACCTGCTCTCAAACTCATTTTCATCTGAGATTAAATGACCACACAAAAGAAAGGTGGCAAGCTGAGAAATATATCTGAACAACAGCAATCTGTTTTTGAAATGGAAACAAATAGCAGAATTTTATATCTGTGTGTTTCTAACATTACATCTATTTTTCTTTTGCTTTATTTTCCCTGGGATGGAGGAAACCTTTGCCATTACTAACCTTAAGCCAGAGGGCCAGAGCAGGTTATAGCAAACTATATAAAGAGATTGTTGTGCAGGTTCCTGATGAAAACCAGGAGATTTGCAAATGTAGAAAGCCTAATATTAATCGTGTGGATCCAGCAAGTGCCCTTTCTGCTAGAACTCTGCCTACAGGCCATGGAGGGCAGCTGCAGAGAGATTCATTGGAGCTCAGAAATGATGGAAGAATAACTCTACTAATTGTTCTTTGACCTGGAAAAATTAACAAAGACATTGGAAACAGCGTGAACAAAAGGGCTGAAAATGTATGAAGAGTGGCTTCCTCTTTCCTCCATACAGAGTATCTTATTTCTCAAATGCTAGTGGCTTCCATATGGCATCAGAAAAAGCTTTACTGTAATGCTTAGTTGCTCCAGCTGTGGAATTTGGCAGGGTGAGAACTGAATGGAGAGACATAGGCTTAGGGGCAGCCTGTGAGCTGGGGTGAGTTGGGCTTTTGAAGGGTTAAAGTAGGTACCTTGACCTCTACAAAACCTCTGCTAGCCAGTTTGCTCCTGATCCCCTTCAAAGTTTGAAAAATGGGAAAAAACAAAAATTAACTGGTCCAAGTTTTGGGACCAAGCCACTGAGGAAGGGGTCTTTCTGAAGGTCACAAGTGGGATGCTGGTGGGCCGCAGGCAGTCCCCAGTCTATTCTTCAATGGATGTTTTCAAAATGAGTCAACCCTGATAGTTTGCAATGAATTGGTACCATTGTCTCCATACAAAGTATTTGAGGTTTGGGGATGGGGAGCCTGGGCATGTGTGAGTGCTTGTATTTACAATAGAGCACCAGCTGTATTTCCTAGGATTGTGCATGCTTTGGAGCTCACCTGTCTGTGGCTCCTTAAAGCAGCTGCACATGTTCCAGGGAGAAGGCACATTTAGTTTAAGGAGTTGCGGACAAGCACTGCTCATGTGCTTCCCCTCACGTCCAAGCATCTTTTCCCCTTCAGATCCAAAGCATTTTACTACCTTATTGTCTTTATAACATCTTGCGCCGAAAAGACAACACTCATTTTCCATGTTTCTGCTCTTAGGCTGCAGGAGAAAAAAGGGCTGCACCAGATTCTGGCAAGAAGCCAAAAACTCCAAAGAAAAAGAAAAAGAAAGATCCTAATGAACCACAGAAGCCTGTGTCTGCATATGCCCTGTTCTTCAGGGACACGCAAGCAGCAATTAAAGGCCAGAACCCGAATGCCACCTTTGGAGAGGTTTCAAAAATTGTGGCTTCCATGTGGGATAGCTTAGGAGAAGAGCAAAAACAGGTAAATGGAGGGGTGCTTTGAAGTTTTGGGGACTGAAGATGGATGGAAAGATGCCAAAGCTTACAATACATCTAATTAAACCAGTGGGCTGATCTTTTTGGACTTCATTAATTAGGAAGCTAGCACAGATGGGAAGATGACTAGGTTATCTGTAGTCTCGCCTGAGAAGCAAGATTCAAGATCTCAGTGGTCTTAAATTGCAGTGCTAGTACTTTGGCAGTATTTTAATGAACAAATTGATCAACTGATTAGAAGCATTTTTAACTGATAGGAAGGACTGATACACAATTATTGAGCGATACCGTACTCCTTGCATGTGCTCACTTGTACACACACACGCACACACGTACAAAATACAGGCAGAACAGACTTTCTTAAAAAGTTTTTTTTTTTCTTCTATCCCAAGAAACAATTCAGGCATTTTTGTTTTGCTGCTGCTTTCTTTTTTTAATTTGTTTTGTGCAAAAGGAAAGTTCAGTAATGCAAGCCTCCTCACATTGTGCACAAACCTGGAATGCATTTACCGCCTCTGTGCAAAGAAGGCATCACTGAGAGAGTTGAACTGAATTTAGGACAGACCCTGATAAACCTCATAAATAAGTTTATTTTTAGAAGGCGAAAGGAAAGGAGAGGATTTGCAGTCTTCCCAACATTTACTCCTTCTCTTGTAAGGAAGAAAATAGCTTCGTATATCCCTTTCAGCCAGTGGCTATATCCTATCCTGCCCAGAACCGATCAGTTGTGCCCTTCAGAGAACCATATCTTCACTATAGTCATGTAGCCAATAAGAATTCATTATATGGTAACATCACAAAGGGGAGTCAAGCTCATTCAGAAAAACAGCAATGCCATCATTCTGCATTGGCTTTGCCCTTGATGATACAATCTCATATTGAGATTTCATTGGCAATGAAACATGTCCTGTATTTGGAGAAAGCATGGGCATTTTTAAAAAAATTCGGACAAGAATGAGGTGTTTGCAAACGTTCATGGAAGAGATGAAAATGGAGTGGGTGGGTGAGGTGATGAGATCAGGGTGCGTTTTTCATTTCAGCTTCAATCTCAGCCTTCTCTTTAATGCTGAAAAGGTTTTGCCATCACTCAGTCCGAGTCTCAGTAGGAGGAGGGGGACATGCAGTATTGAGATTGTTGGCAATTGTCCCTTTCAGTTTTCGTCTTTTTTTATGAGACCGTAACAGCTCCTCTTGAGGCAAGAACAACTGTATTATGTGAAGCTTATACGCTTGAAGGTGTGGTATTAAAACTGTACCATTTTTAACAGGTGTATAAAAGGAAAACGGAAGCTGCGAAGAAGGAATACCTTAAGGCACTTGCTGCCTACAGAGCTAGCTTGGTTTCCAAGGTAAGCTTAATGCCGACTTCAGTTAAACATAGAGGAGCAGTGTTTTCCATGCGGGTGTGTTTTCTTTGTAAATCGTCTTGTCAAAAATAAATAAGCATCAGGGTTTCTTTTTTTTTTTTTAATCTCTTTGTGGAGGGAACTTTGACCCTGTGGTAAAATGTATATGCTTCAAAGGGAGGTGACAGCAGGCTACATCTGTGGAATTTCCAGTTCAGAGGACCAAGCAGGTTCTTTCTCTTTGCTGGAGAGGCTACAGTGGCAAAGAAAAGTTGGCAGGAGATTTGCTCCTCTTTGGCACCTCCCTGACAGTGGCAGGTTGTAAGAAAACAGGTGAGAAGAAAAGAAGGGTAATCAGGGTCCTAGAAGGAGAGATTGAGAGGGGGGAGTTCATTTAGCTCTGAGAATAAAAACGGAGGCGGGGTATGATAGCACACTTCAAGAACCTGAAAGATTGCAGCTCAGAAGGACGTGACCTGTCCCCTATTACTGCAGAGAGCACAGCACAGAATAATGGCCTTACTTCTTTACACTGAGACAGATTCTGGTTGAATGTTAACCAAAACATTCCTAACATGAAGAAAAGATAAAAAATGGAACTAATCACCAAAGTTGTTGATGGGTTCTTTTGAGTTAATGTGCTCAGGCAGAAGCTGGATAGATATTTTTTCATGGATGCTTTAATCTGGATTCAGGCACTGAGCAGGGAGCCCCTTTCGGCCCTTTGACTCCAGAGCATCAGTTATCCACGCAAAAGGTGATTCAAGATCAACCACTGACTCCTCCGCCGAAAGGGATGAGGGAGCAGGTGATAAGAAAGACTAAGACTTGAGTTTTCAACTTCCAATTAGATTTAGTATGTAATGCGTCACTCTTTGGCGGTGCTGATGGTGTAGATTACAGCAAGGGAAGAAGGGAAGCAGAAGAAACATCATGGCTCTCTGCTGGGACTGGAAAAAAATCTGTATGGTGCAAAAATAAGAATCATTCACGAAAGATTCCATGATTCAAATGGTTTCTTTTTACACTGGATCATAACTAAGAACCCCAGAACATTAGGGAATGGCTCACTATTTTTATTACTTAGTTGTCAAATTAGACAGTACTAAGGTAAATTAACTAAAATGCGACATTAAGCAAACAGGATCAACAAACTGTTGTAGTGTGAGTCCATGTACTTGTACTTTTGCCTTTTTTTTTTTGGTTTTATTTAAGAACATGTCTGAAATGAAATTAAAGGGTGAGTACCGGTTTGTTACCATGACATTTTTTTTTTTTTTTGGAATATAGGCTGCTGCTGAGTCAGCTGAAGCCCAGACGATCCGGTCTGTCCAGCAGACTCTGGCCTCCACGAGTCTGTCCTCTTCCTTGCTTCTGAATGCCCCCCTTTCCCAACACGCAGCCGTAGTCACGTCCCCGCAGACTCTTCAGCAATCCCTTCCCAGGGCAATCGCTCCCAAGCCTCTAACCATGAGGCTGCCCGTGAATCCAATCGTTGCCCCTGTCACCGTTGCACCGAGCGTGCCCACAAACATTTCCAGCTCGCTGATCAGCTCCATGACTGCCAACATGGCGGGCCCTCCAGCATCAACGTCCTCCCAAGTCAGCCCTTCCTTACAAAGCCAGCAGCACCAGCTCCAGCACCTGCAGCAGCTGCAGCTGCAACAGCAGCAAATGCAACAGCAGCAGCTCCACCAGCAGCAGCTCCATCAGCAGATTCAGCAGCAGATGCAGCAGCAGCATTTCCAGCACCACATGCAGCAGCAGATGCAGCAGCAGCTCCAGCAGATTCAGCTCCAGCAGATGCACCAGCAGCAGCTGCAGCAGATGCGCCACCCGTCGCAGCCTTCTCCCCAGCAACATTCGCCGGTCTCCTCACAGATCAGCTCGCCTGTATCGGCCATCAGCAGCCCACCCCCAGCCAGCCAGCAACACCAGTCCCAAACACAAGGCCAGACGCAGACTCAGCTATTATCACAGGCCAGTATTTTCTGAAGACGCACGAGTCGATGATGCTTTGCATGACCTACGAAGCAAAGCTGGGAATCATGCAGAAACTGTGCATTGCCGATGGGTAGTTCTGCAGGGATGCATAACACACAAAGTGACTTCTAAGCTGTCTATTAGATAGGCAATAAAGAATTACAGTGTAGCTGGGTATAATCCTTTAGCTGAATTATAAATATTTCCTTTTCAGGGTTTTTTTTTCCCTTTTTTGTTTTCCTTTTGCTCTTTTGGTTTCTTAGGAAAATAAGCTGTGCTCTTTTTTTCCGCTTTTTTTTTTAAATGTGGCCTTTTTTTTTTTAATTTATTCCAAGCTTTACTGACAATATGTGAATTGAATAGTCTTACATATGCCTGGGCAAGAAGACTGGAAAAAAAAAAGGCCTTTTTACAATTTTCAGATTAAAACTGTTTGTTCCTGCAAAATTGGCGGATGCACTTCACACCAGTTAGTTTTGGAATTTGTTTGAACACATGAGAGCTCTTGAAAGCACAGTTGTAACTACCTGTAAAATGTTGATTGGATTTCATACAATCATACTTACACGACATGAGTAGCTGACGGTGTTTTTCTGTCATTGATAATATAATAATGTAAAAGAAATATCACAGACTTTTGCCAAAGCTCATTTTTTTTCCTTTTTAATAATGTCTTCTGAAGGGAAAAAAATGCAAGTGAAAGTTCATAAACATCAAAAACCCATCTTCTCATCCTACTATTTTTTCTCCAAATTCTCCAATACTTCGGAATAAAACACGTTCTTACTCAGTCCTGCTCATACCGATTAAAAAGAAAGTGAATATTCTATTCTGTGTTTGGGTGAACTTTCAGATTTAATACACTGTATTTTTTAAAAAAAGGAAATGCACTTAAATAAACTGTTATTACAAAAAAAAAAAAGTAAGGGGAAAAAATGTGAGTTTTTAAAATATGATGTAATATTGGTAGATTATTTAAGGGGATTGCCACATCTGAATAATCAGTGTAAATATTTTCTTTAAAGGGTTGTAAGTTTTCGGATCATGTGCTGTAAAGTTTTCATAAATGAGGCTTTAATGTAAACACTGGTAACATGAATGATTTAATTGCGGCATTGCTCATTGTGTTTTTATGCTGTTTTATACTTTTTTATGAGTTACGATAGCAGCAATTAAGTTGTTTGTATTTTGCTTATCTAAAACAAATGCTTTTATCTTGCTATAGAATAAACACATTTCAGGAAAAAAAAAACACCAATCAGCTTTGCAAAATTGTAACTAGTTGGTGCTGACTATTACGATGGGATGAAACTCTGTGGGTCCACCTGGTGACAACCGTGGCATACAGAAGGTTGGGATATAAGAGGGGGGGGGACCATTCTGTTGTTGTGGCCTTTACAGATCCAAGGATTAATAAGAATGATGACTATTTGGTGAGCATCTACTTAGAAAAAGATGTGTTTGTTTGGAGTTCATGATTTAAGAGAAGCATTTCATGGCAAAGGAATGGATATAAATCTAAAAGCCTAATGGATTTGATTATTTATGATGAAAGTTTGAGATAATTCTTGAAGGATACAAGGGTGATGAGAGATTCTGAATGTGGGATGGGCAACATTTGGTAGTCTGTGAAATGGATCTTGGGGAAAAGGACATAAAAGAAAAGTGGAAGAAGCTATAGTGTAACGGAGACAAAGTGCAACACTTGCATGAAAAAATAGTATCAAAAAACAGATTAATCTCCCACCAGAATGAATCAAAAGTGGATGTAAAGAAAGAGGATGGGGAAGCTGCTGGAATTCACTGAATTAAAGTGAAAAGAATAGGTTACAGGTTGCTCCCAAAGTGAAGAGTTAAGCAAATGGGAATTGTGAAAAAGAATGCTTGGTAGAATGATGAAGTGAAAGAAGCTATGGATGAGTAAAATGTGCATAAGAGAATAATTGCTCCTAACAAGGAGACTAAGATGGACAGAGAGAAAAAATGTGAACAAAAATTGAGAGCAAGGAACATCTAAGATTAAACAGGCAGAGAAAATGCAGAGTGGTGGAAGTAAAGGTGGATGGATTCAATTACAGCAGTATTGGGTGCATCATTGGAAGACCAGTTGGGTCTAGTGGTTAAGGTTCTGGACTAGAAACCAGGAGTCTGTGAGTTCTAGTCCCGCCTTAGGCATGAAAGCTGGCTGGGTGACCTCGGGCCAGTCCCTCTCTCTCAGCCCAAGAGCGAATCAGGCATGGTATGAGAGTTCTAGTCCCACCTTAGGC
Source organism: Candoia aspera (assembly GCF_035149785.1). NCBI lineage: Eukaryota > Metazoa > Chordata > Lepidosauria > Squamata > Candoiidae > Candoia > Candoia aspera. The sequence continues at coordinate 19,651,656 of NC_086163.1, read as the reverse complement.
ATGAAAGCCAGCTGGATGACCTTGGGCCAGTCACACACTCTCAGCCCAACTCGGTGCAATGTAGACTAGTCTCCTTGTGGTGCACCCCGGGCAACATGACTTGTCACAGCTAAATAGTCTACACATCTGGCTGCTGGACTTCACAAAGATTTCCCAGCAAGAAAAAAGCAGCATGAACACCAAACTGCTATGCCATACGATTAAAAAAAAAAAAAAAGGAACATCTGAAAGACCAGGCTGGGGACAGATCATCAGGGAAGAAGTCTATGTGGTGACTAAAAGTTGACACCGACTTGATAGCACATAATCAAAGCATTCTTTTGGAAATGGGTAAAGAGAGCTAAACAAGGAGCCTCTTGCATGGTGAAAAGAATAAAAAAGTGACCTGTTCTGGCATGAGGGAAAAAAGCATTTTAGAAATTTGGGAATGACAGTATAACCATGTTTTGAATCTGTAAGTTTGATGGGATAGCTCTCCAAGTAAGACAGCCAATCCAGTGTCCTCCAGAAGGTACCTTAATTTCCATGGCAGTGTGCAAAAATGTGCAGCCTTAATCTTATTATCAACAACTATTAACAGTATAGAGTACATAGCCACAATCTAATAGATCACTGAAGGGTTGGCTCATCAAAATAACATTGCAAAATAATTTTCCCCAAAATCATGCGAGGGTGATGGGGGAAAGTCTAAATGCATCTTTACCCATTTGGCCAATAACTGCCCTTTTTTCCCTTGGCTACCACGAAACAAGCACAACAATATCTTTATTGCAATTAGGATGATGATCAGTGACAAGGTTTTTTTGGGTAGATATGCCAGTGCGCATTTAATTCAGAATCTGTTGAGGAAAATAATGCTATTTTATCTAGGTTGACCTTAAAATTTATATTGCCTGTACTATGAAAGAAAATCAAGAACCCTGTTGTAGTCACTAGTTTTACATCTTCCTCCCCCTCTCTTATCTCCATACAAGGAAAATAGTTTGACCACTATCCCCAGTTGTCTTGCATGATTAATTACAGCATCTGTCCTGTCAGAAGCTATAATGAAGAGGTCTTGATAAAAATTGCAAATTACCACTGGCAACAATCTTAAACTGCTTACGATAAAATGAAAATGAAAAACAGCAAGTATGAAACCTGAGTAGAATCCTAATCTTGAAGAAAATGAGATTAGATAGATACAGTGTCCAGGGCTCCTGTTCGTGAGTCATATAAACAGGATCGAAATGAAATTGTCAAAGCACTGGCTTTAAAGCTGCAATCCATCCTGAAATATCACATCACGTTGCCCCACATTACTTCCATGGAGCTTTTAAATAATGCTGGGAGGAACAACATAGAGTTCAGGAAATTTTGGTTGCATACATTATGGCCCTCAGATGGCAGGGTTGTTTACAGACTGAGTTGATTGCATTTTATTCCCAGTGAAATCAATAGGGCTTAAACTAGGGTTAAGGGTTAACATTAATTTCAGTGGGACCCCAAGTCCAACTAACAAACAGCATCCTAGGGGATTTAAGATACTGCAGCCTTCCAAAAAGATACTTTGGAGCAGAGACAAGATCGACTGGATACCTTGTTTGGTCAGGTGACACCTTCATCTTTATCACCTCTCCATTCTTAATACTCCAAAGCTGATAGGATGAAAAAACAGCCTATCAGGGCAATGTTCTCCAGTGCCCTGACAAATTCACTTCCAAGAAGAATAGAAATTATTATCAGTCCAGCTCCAAGGACATTGTATATGGTGCAGACCCTAAATTCCCAGATCCCCAAAGCCTTCCTTAAACCTGTCTCTCCCCCCCGCACCCGCCCGGCCCCCGGCCCTACCTAAGTTTTGGAGTGTGGCTCAAAAGTCAAGCTTAGCTAAAGAAAAAATATTGGCAAAGGAATAAAGAAGTTTTTAACTTCTTTATGCTGGGGGCAGGATCCTTAATCCCTAGCATCTTGTCTCTCTTCAGGATGAGCAATGTGTATCTTATGGCTTGTGCTGCAATTGGTAAGTTAGCATGCTACCCTCAGGATATTCTTCTGAGGGTAGCATGCTAACTTACCAATTGCAGCACAAGCCATAAGATACACATTGCTCATCCTGAAGAGAGACAAGATGCTAGGGATTAAGGATCCTGCCCCCAGCACCTGCTGCTTGAGATAGTTGCTTCATTAAATCAAGTGTTTGTGTTGGCCCCGTTAATTCATGTATCTTATTTCTTACTGATTTATGTATTTATTTCTCACATTTCTATATGGCCAGAATCCAAAGGCTCCTGGAGTTTTACAACAATAACAGGAAAAAACAATACAGATGGAGAAGAGATGCAAAGAATGGTCCTTGTATCTCAGCTAGGTAATTTTCCACCCTATACTTAATGGGGAGCTTCTCTTCAAACAATCATGCTTTATTTGGGAATAAGCACTCTTTTGTTTCAGGGAATAATATATTTTCCAAGTCAAAATAATGAACTAATTAAGTACGTGCCTAGCTCAGCCTTTGAATATGTCAACTTTAATCAAAAGTAAAACAAATAGATGATGCTGGAAGATCTTCCCCACCGCCGCCATCCTTAACTTTGAGATCTCAGCCTTTTCTCAGGAAATCTGAGGTTTGGCTTCATGCAAGGTTTTGTGGAAGTAACTAATTCCTCATCCCTGTATGGATGTACAGATCAAGTTAATTTTCAATTGCAGAACAGCATTAGTAGAAAAGTTCCAACAATTTGATCACATTGTAGCACTCTTCTATAAACTTTATTCAGAAGTAAGTCCCATTGTGAAAATAGATTTTTCTAGACTGAATACATTTTATAGCCTTCATACAGTACCTAATAAATCTCAAGTATGTCCATATTTTAACTGAACAAGGAAAAAAAAAGGTGAATGGTGGAAATGGCGGAAGTACAGCATGGTTCCCATACATGGAAGAACGTCCCAGCACACATGCACACACCCATATGTCAACTTCAGCTAATGGAATGTAGCAGTCAAACAATCCTGTGAACACTCCTGAAATTCTTACCTTCAAAAATAAAAACTAAAGCATATGTGACAGTAATTGTATGTATGGCCTGTAATTGCAGGCTTGCATTGCTAGGAAAATGTCACAAGTGATAAGAATTAATGGCAAAGGAAGTCTGTTTCCCATAGTTTGGGATGATTCATAAATCCTGGATTTTATCATATGAGATGAAGGGCTAAAAACCCATTGATGGTCAGTCTTGCAGGGAAATGGGCATCATTAAAGTCACTGAATGTATCCTGCAATCCAAACCTATTTGCAAGGAAGTAAGACCTGTGGAATGCATTATTTGGTTCTGAGTCAGCACGCACAGGTTATGCCGCTAAAAAAAATCAAAATATATCTATGCTTGAAATATATCTGATACATCCTTCCTTCCTTCCTTCTTGAAATATCTTAGCTGAGCATATCTGTGTCCTCTCCTAAATTGCAGAGTTTTGGTTCACAGAAGGGCATCTCATAGGTCAGAGATTCTCAAAGTTTCAGGATTTTTGGAGGGAGGAGGGAAAGGTGTGTCAAGCCATTTGGGGGATGCCACTTAAAAAAAAAATCAGCCTTGCAGAGCAATGCTCAGGGATTTGCTCTTCATTTTGCCTGCAGAAATGCCCCAGTGGGCATTTGTGGCACCACAAATTTTGAGAAGCTGCATGTTACATAGATCAGTATTGAAAGCCATTTATTCATTCATTCATTCGTTTGTTTGTTTGTTTATTTGCAGGGTTTATAAGCAGCTCCAGTCCGACTGAACAGTGTACAATTCTCCAAATCCCCAACTTGGATTAGAAATGAACAAAAAAACCAGCATCAACAACACAATATTCCTTGCCCAACCCTAATCCCAATGAGATAAACATGCATGGGGGTCACACAGATTTATGTATCATTTTAAGGGGTTGTACTACCTTCTTGTTTGAGAACCTCTGCAGTGAGGCAGCGGAGCACGTTCTCCATTTCCTCCAGACACCTTCAAAGCTCTGAAAAGCAAAAAGGAGAAGAAGCAGAGGCATGATCACACACAAAATAGGAAAAACACTGGATGTTTCTCTGCCTGTTTTCTGGGAAGAGTTAGGCTAACCTCCTACCTGGTGTGAACTCTTATCCTTCAATGGCTAGAGGAGTGTGGAAATGTCATCAGCTCTAACCTGAGAACCTTCCAGTTTGGAGAACATGATTGCCCTCTTAAGAGCATTTCGCTAAATTGTTCCTAACTCTTAAAGACTAGCAATAAGCTGCAATCCTGTTCATGATTTGCCTCCAGATTGCCTCTAGCCATAAGTGTTTATCACACCACTGGAAGGCCACACCATACCCTTAAACTGTATTCCTGTACAACTGGCGCTGGAATGGCGTTGTGGGTTAAGTGATGCCCACTCCCCCAACTGACACCTGTTAATAATGTTTTTGCTCCTATCATTAATAAGTCCTTTCCTCCCTCTGCTTTCCCCCAAGGCACCTCCACTTTATCACCCCCGTTAACTACGTTCCACTTTCACATTAACCCAGGCTGACATATGATGAAAGAACATAAGGAGTTTTAATTTTTTGCCGAAACAGGTTCATTAGTTTCCAGACACGAATAAACCCTTTAAATGTCTTTATGGGGTAGAGTTTCCATGATATATTATCACCTGTCCATTGTGGCTTGAAGGGTATTCCCCCCTCTTTTTTTCCTTTTCCTTTTCCTTTTCTCCTTCCTTCCTTCCTTCCTTCCTTCCTTCCTTCCTTCCTTCCTTCCTTCCTTCCTTCCTTCCTTCCTTCCTTCCTTCTTTCTTTCTTTCTTTCTTTCTTTCTTTCTTTCTTTCTTTCTTTCGAGGCAGATGGATTAAATATTTCAAGTTTAACCAGGGGAAATTCCGTACAATGGTTGCCTTAAAAAAAAAGAAGAAGAAGAGCCCCCTCTGCCTTATTTTTCACTTCATGGAGTATTTTGCAGCCCTGGATTTCATGCTAACCTTTCCCTCCTTGCTTTGTTTGTCTTTTGTTTCGCAACAGCTGTTATTATCGTTTTTTGGTCAGCTGTGATTGCTGGAGGCGAAAAAGGACCAGATGGTGTTTTGCGATGCATGAATGGTGAGTTAGAAGAGCCTGGGCTGAATAGGCCAACTTTGAATGGTGTCTATGAACCACCTGCCCCTTCAGCTGCGGATCAGCATCGCACGATCTGCTTCTGACCAACTTGCATCCGAAGAGGAATGAAGATAGTCTTGGTGGATTTCCTCCATATGTATTGATCTCCCATGCACTAACAACATAATGCAAGTGTACAGTCAATTTGAATTAATTGGATATGACACACCAAGTACAAGTAATCTATCACAGTAGTTGTCTGGCGTGCTATGGGAATTTCCCCCCTCCCCACGTCCCAGGAACACATGAATCTGTAACAATATACATTAATTAACTAAGTCGTAAGCAGCAAAAGTGGGGGAATGCTGCGTTTTAGGAAAATGCCTTGTGGGGCTCACACATTTTTTAAAACACTATTTATGTAGCTTTTTATTTAAATAAAACCAACTCGGTCTTCTCACCCTAAAGGGACCCTGCAGTGGGGCAGCATAAACAAGCAATGAAATAAAAACCAGTGTAAGAATGAAAAAAAGGGCAACAAAATAGTAATAAACATTAAATGTGAAGAATTAATTAAACAGTAAAGAATTAAGAATTAGTAAAGAATGCAGTATACTGATTACAAACTAGGCATAATTTTTTTTTGTTTAAATACGTCTACGAGGTATGTTTTAAGCCTTAGAACTTTGGACTTGTCAAACTCTTAGCAAAATGTACACTTTGTTCACTTTCTCTAGAAGAGGACCACCAAAACGGGTAGAACTGTCAGAAGAAATTTTAGTGCATCACCCTAAAAGGCAATAATAGCACCAATTCTCCCCCACTTTTTTAATTTTTAGGTACAAACAAGAGAAACCCCTACAGATATTTGATATTAACCAGAAGCCTTGCTGTTGAGGGAAGGGGCCTTCTATGGAATTCATAAAAATACCTCCCCAGAATTCTCAGCTAGAAAATCGTAAGGCTCAGCTCCTCACCAGCTTGACATGGGCTTTAGCATGTGAAGAGTTTGGGGGAAATGAGAGCAAAGACACTGGCGCAGATTAAGACAGCTCAGTGTAGGGGTAGGTCAAGGCACTGTGAGAATCTGAGGAAACTGCTCCGAGGAACTGGCCTGGAGGTTTCTTGTGATAAGTAACACGCGGCTTGCCTCTGGTCAAGCGATAAAGCAGGAATGCAAATGCAACTGAGTGAACGATTCACTTGATCGCAGTGCCTAGTTGATAGACTGGAAGAGGACTGGGAAAAAAACATGTATCAGTTTATCTGCTTTCCCGCTTTCGAATCTCTATCATCACACAGAAGCTGAAGGTCATATGTTTTCTACAGATGGTGTTTAGATAGCGTACATGAACAGAGGGCTAGAGAGTGATTAAAAAAGACACACAAATTATTTGCAGTTCCCACTGTATAATTGGAGGATTTCAGCTGTTATATTAAACATTTTATGGAATTAGAGTTGCAGTTGCACTTAAACTAATTTATTAACAATGAGTGGGATGTTGTAAACAACCACATGGCTGATTTTATTGGATTTACCCTCAGATTTGGCTGCGGTGCAATGCTCCAAAAGGAACCGTGAGGGAGAAAAAGACAGTTCCTTCCATTACAATAGCTGTTATTTAGCATAAAATGGAAGCTTTCTTGAAAAGATCAACCTCTTTAGATCTACTGGATTTAATAGGAGGTGAGCACTTTCAGGGTAGTGTTCACCAGTTGTTACAGTACCCTGAAACTTAGGTTTAAAAGTTTTAGGCCAATCAATTGTCTTCAGCCCAAACACCATATGGCTGTTGTAAGGAAAAAGCCTTGAACTCCTATGGAAAGGCAGGATATAAATCTAAGAAATAAATAACGAGGACCATGAAATCTATCCAGGAGTGATAGTGGAAGAATGCTCATTTAGTTTTGCTTGGAGCTGATGTCAATTCCCCCACCCTCTTATTACAGTTAAAGAGGTGGCACAAACACATCTGTTCACACAAGCCTTTTATGTGTGGTGAAAAGTGAAGGCTCGGGGGGAAAGAAAACACTTTGGAAGACTATTTTTTTCCCCATTTGGTTGAACTTCAGGCCTTCAGGAAAAGAAATGTTGAGGGGAGAACCCTGGATGGAGAGGTGATGATGGGCATACAGGTAGTCCTTGCTTAACAACCATTCATTTAGTGATGGTTCAGACTTATGACGGTGGTGAAATAAACAACTTATGGTTGGTCCTCACACTTACGACCATTGCAGTGTCCCCATAGTCATATGATCATGATTTGGGCACTCGGCAACTGGTTCACTTTATGACTGTCACAGCATCCTGTGGTCATGTGAATCACCATTTTCGACCTTCATGGCCAGCTTCTGGCAAGCAAAATCAATGGGGAACCACGTGATTCACTGAATGACCACATGGTTTGCTTAATACCTGCAGTGATAAGCTTAATGACCACTGCAAAAAGGTTTGTAAAGTCAGGTTGGATTTGCTTAATGACCGCTTTGCTTAGCAACCAAAATTCTGGTCCCAATTATGGTCATTAAGTGAGGATTACCTGTATAGAGGTGGAGGGACAAAGGAGTGGGCAAATGACAAAACTTAATACACAAATCAGGAGAATTACATACTTATATGTGAAATTGGAACATGAGGCGTTGCAGTGTGATGTCACAATGCTGATGTCATCATTTTGGTCTCATTCCATCACGACAGAAATGCTGTTTTTTTAAACCCACTTTTCTTTTTCTGGGCATGTCATATTTCTACTGAACACTACATACTAGCTGAGCCTGTTCAGCCTGGTGGCTTGGAAACTGTACAGGTCTGTTGCTTTAACTTTGTGGGTTCTACTTTTTTTAAGGTGTGTGGGATGTGTAAGTTTCCACAGTTAATACGAACCTTCTTATGTCAGTCAAATGCCCCCAAGCTGGCATCATAAGATTTATCTTTAAGTATCAATAGTTAAAGAGGGGGGTATTAAGACCCCAATTGCTATTCATTTCGTGTTTGTTATAATAAAATGAATCCCAAATCAGTTCATTTAATATTCCAATAACACTGGATAAGTGCTCCTACAAAATGTTCACTAATGTTGCATTAATTAAAACGAACCTCATTATTTTAAAGTACTATCAAAGCCTCTTACAGAAGGATGGAAGATGATCATAAAATTTAGCTTAAAAAGTTTTAAGAAGGAAAAAAAAACTAGTTGCATGTAAAAGGCCAAATTATGCTTAAACTTGGCTTAAGCCTATCTGCTAGGGCTTTACTGAGTTTTTTTGTTTAGAGTTTGAAATGAAAACCATGGCTTTCCAGAGGATATTTGGAAACTGGATGGTATTTCTTGAAAATCTCATAAATATAATTTACTTCAGCCTGTGGAAATCCCTTCTATACCTGAAACACTGATCTTCTGCTGAGACATGGGACATTCCTACACGCCACAGGTTTTGTACCCACCTGAGGTTCGTAGTATCAGTTGAATGTCCTCCCATGTTGCCAGCTAATCGTCCTCTCAGGTGGTCAACACAAAAGACTCCAAACATCAGCCACCTGGTCCCATGCCCCATTCTTGTTCTTTCCATGGTGAGGGAGGACAATTAAATCTTGACCAGCCACTCTACACATTGGGAATGGCAAAACACCCCATAGTGTAACTATGGAAGAAGAAGTAGCAGGTGGCAATAGCATCTTATCTCAGGGCAGGAGAGGGGAATCCTTGAAGGTGGGACAAGGCAGGAATACCTGTCAATGTCCTGCAACTTCAGAGGAAATGGGGATTCCTGAACTAGCCCACCTTCTGGGTTCACACAATACATGGACACAATATATTGCTACCTGCAAATGACTCAAGGGTGGAAATAAACCTGATGTTTCAAACTTCAACTTCTATCAACCTTTACCCATTGGAACTGTAGCTGTTCTGGTTGGGCTTTGATGAGAACTGAAGTCCAACACATCTAGGAAACACCGAGTTGCCTAATTTCATTTTGGGTGACTCAGTAACCCAGTAAAATCTGATTGGGGGGTTATAATTGAGGATTCAGATCTAGCAACTTTGTGCAACAGTTCCAGACTCAGTTTATTTCGAACTGCTATGCCTGACTTCATATCTGCTGGTCATTTAGAGACCTGTAAGAGTGCAAAACTGTTCAGGGAATCCATGATTCCCTGAGATGTAACAGCAATAGCATCTTAGGGAGAATTCTTTTCTGAGGCTACAGCTTGGACGTTCTAGACAATTAGAGGGTCAGAGATAAACAACATAGTTATCTTTATCTCAACAAGCCAGCAGGTGGATGAGCTTGCCAAGTTATTCATGATCAGAAAAGTATTGATAGAGTGGAAAGTCTTCTGACCTGGGGATGACACTGGGTTCAAAAGATAGTATTTACTGAAAAGCAGATGCTGCATACCATGAACCAGGCAGGGTTCTTTTTTTTCCCTTTTGTAATTTGATTACTTTTAAAGGCAATCAAGCAAAAATTGCAGCCAGAAAGAGACTATTTTCAGCTTAATTGGAATGGAGTCTTCTTTATTTGTAAAAGGACAAACGGTGGCTTCAGTTGAAGATTATACATTTGATGTGAAGAAACTGGATATTATTTCTTCCTAATCACGACAGCAGATTTGAACGAAGCAATGTTAGCTATGAATATGTTTCTGAGATTTAATCATACACCGGATATTGGATTTCAGAAATTATTTTATTGTCCTTTCTATATATCTTGGCTTATATATAAATTTTGAGGGAGGGAAGAAAGACACTGTTTATGTACAGTATAAGTTTATTTCTTCACTAAAATCATTTTTACTGCCATTCTTCCATTTATAAAATGCCCAGAGTGGTTTTCAACATAACAATTATACCTTAATAAAGAGTAAAAATAGCAATAAAATGAAAAAAAACCATTAATAGAGAAAAGAAAACTAAAACAGTTCAGATGAAAGCATCAAGACAATAACATTTGGTTGTATATAATGTACAGAACGATATATTTTTTAAAAAATAAAAAAATAAAACAATATAACTGAACAATTTTTTGAAAATAATGGGGATGGCATAATAAGCAGCATTAATATCACTTCTGCATTTTTGCCAAGAAAACAATGTGGATGCATCCAAGGAATCACCAGGAGTTGAGCTTGACTTGAGAGAGATTTGAATTTTTTTACTGTTGACTCATGGAATACCCAATTCAGTTCTGGAATTAACACGGGCTGGTTTTCTGAGTCCTTCTCCATCACCTGTTTCTCCCTGTGTAGACATCTGGAGGCCCCTTGAGCAGTCATTTGGCTTATTTTAGCTTCAGGACCTTGGACTTGCAGCATGGTGCAGAAAAGGCCTTCTCCTAAGGAAATGAAACTCAGATATGAATAGGATGTAGAGAACACAGTCTCCAGAGGACATTGCTTCCATCTTCCTAAGGAAAAGACAACCTTTCATCTTCAGGAATGCTGAATATTTTCTGCATAGTTTAGGTTATTTCTGTAGAAGCAATTGAGAATCAGTCATTCCGGTCACCAGATAAATTCAGATTTGTGGAGTTCTTGCTGCCCTCTGAGCTTGGTTGTTTGTTTGCAGACATTTCATTACCCAGCTAGGTAACATCATCAACCAAACTCAGAGAGCAGCCAGAACTCCACAGTTCAACCTGAGCTACAGATATTGCAATCAGCTACTGCAATTCAGATTTGTCCTACATTTAAGGCTTCCATGGTGATTCTGTTCACTTTCATGGAGAGGAGAACTTGGCAGACACAAGCCTTTCAATCATGATATTACCAAGTTCTTTCTTTAGAACAATATCTGACTTGGTTTGCACTGGTGTGTTTCTTACGTTACAAAACTTCACAGGACATGAGAGGAGAAGTGACCCAGGAGAAAATAAAATGGATATAAAAATGCCTTTATTTCAAAGACGAAGTGCTCAATTTAGAAGTAACTTTGCAGCTACTTATTCTGTTTTTATGACATGGGTGAACAATGCTGCTGGTTAAAATTTGTGGGATACCATTTTTTTCCTGGCCTAAGGAACAAAGAAGGAAACATTTAAGTTATACTCCCACCCCCCTCCTCTCACTAGTAATGGTTCAGTTTTTTGTTTTGCTTTTTTTTAGCTTAGCTGATCCATTACCGTAAGCACACAATGGTATGTCAAAAGATCAATAGTCATTCATATACTTTGAAAGCCTTATTTATACACTCATCAACAAGATGATTCAACAGAGTAGACTTAAGCACTTGCTGGGAGAGTTTTCTGTGCAGGATGTGAGGAAGACAAGCAAGAACTGAATTAATAAAAATGTTGAATTCATCCCCAAATTTCAATCCTCTCCCTAATCATCATTTCCCCCTCCCACTGTGAAACCAGAGCACTGGGCAGTGAAAGCGAAGGGCAGGGAATGTTCTTGTTCAGCTTCAAGAGAAATTAAGAACAGCGTATCTAAGCAGAAACTCATCCTTGGTTTTACAGCCTGAGTGATCGTGCAGCGACAATATGGACAGACTGAGTGGGTACATACTCCTCTCTCTCCTTCTGGTAAGATGGGATTGCCCAAGCAACCCAAGACAGACCAGTTATGGGAGGCCCACTGCCCAGAAAGAGGCAAGACAGAGTAGGAATTGATGCTAGGACCAGATAATTCTGCTAAAGCACTAATAAAGAGTGCTTAAATGAGTCAGTCCCATCATATGCAGAAACAGCACAGTATTCTCTTCCTCCAACGGAAGCTGACTAGAAAACATGAAGCTGAAACAGTGACCCAGGCAGAGATGCAGCGAGGAATCTCCACTGTTTGTGGGGTGTTCGGGGTGAACAACAGCTAATTATTTGTGTAATGTCTTTCAGAGAGCCAGCGGTTCTTCCTAAAAGCAAACAGGCCACCACCAGCAGACTCTCTGCACACTGGGGTTACGTTCTCTGCACCGTTGAGATGTTCCCTGGTTCTGCAGCACTCTCCCTCCCTACTGGACGGACCGAGTCCACAAAACAGGTGAGTGTGAAATTGCTGCCTCTGCCACTCGGCCCACTTTCGCCACTGAATGCCTTGGTGGTGGAAGCAATGTCATGCTTCTCTGCGCATTTTGGCAGTGCTGCCCCTTTCAGCAGGGAGGCCAGAACAGAACTTTTGAATGAGAAACTTTTCATTGACCAAGCCCAGAATAAGCAGGGCTGTCTTAGGATGCTGTCATGGTGAATGGGCAGGGATGAAACTTGGGAGAACATTGCTTTGCGTGCGCGTTGGTCACTCCGCTTGTCTTTTTTCGTGGGAGCTTGATTTCTTGCTTTGTTACATGCTTTTTTCTGTGCTCTGATCTGAAGCACTGCCAAGCAATTACACCACTTACATTGACTCCTGAAGGTCAACGGTAGGATTCCCAAGGGACCTGTGGACCCCAAAATTCTGGGAGGGGAGTCACAAACATCTTATCTATAGTATGTAGCCCATTCTTGATCTTCACCAACACACCAACAAATTCTTCAGAATGTCCTGAAAAAGTTCTCTATAACAGTTCGGCCATCAACTCTCAGCATCTCAACCAGCATAGTTAATGGCAAAGGGCTATGGGAATTGTAGTCCAAATCATTGGGAGGGCCCCTGGTTGGCTAGCTTGGTTGGATAAGATGAGACAGGTCATTTCGGAAGAAGCATTTGTTATTAAGGGGGAGGATCTTTGGGAACGTTGCTCCTCCCACTCTGTAAAAATGGCCAGATTCTCCCTTGAGAAGTTTCTCACAAAGCCTCAAAACGAGAGGAGCATTTCAGCTTAGCACGTGTTCTCCATGGAGAGTAGTGCATTATTCCCCATAGTTTGGGAATTGTGGCTTATGTGGGCTAATATGAAATCAGTTCCATTTATGTGAATTGGTCAACCAGCAGTCTCAAAGTTGAGAATGTGGGTGTTTGTAAGGTAACATAATGAATAGAATTGCCTGGGGAACAAGAAGACCTCAACGAGCTCCTGATCCCCTGTATTGAAATTTATTTAGCAGAATGATGTAGATGAAAGGGGGGAAAAAACAGTCGCAAAGAAAGTGAAGAGTGAAGATGCAAATTCCCCCATGTCCCTGCAAACTTAAACCGCCTGTCTTGTTTACTCTGATCGGCTGTTTCTGTGTTCATAATTTCCTGCTCAGTCATCAATCATTGTCAATTTTGAAAAAGTACCATACTTAGGGTCATTTATCCAGGCCCAGTGGAGTTTAAAATTATGCAGCTTCAGTCAAATATATATGAATAAAGACTGTCATTTCTGATTAATAGTATGTGACTCAAGTGTGTGTGTGTGAGAGAGAGAGAGGGAGAGAGAGATAGACTCATCTTCCCAGCAAGTCTTGCAAAAAAGTTATTTTATAGGGATCATTGCAGTGTTTCTCAACCTTGGCAACTTTAAGACATGTGGACTTCAACTCCCAGAATTCCCCAGCCAGCCATTGGGTTACTGTCTCTTACTTTGACTTCCTCCAAGAACTCAAGCAGCGGTTGCTGCATGTCTCTTAATTCTCCCAGGGTAACAGTGAAAGAAAACCAGAAATGTTCTCAGGTGGTCTGTGTTAGCAGGAAATGTTTATTCATAGTGCAACATCTGAGTTCTTATGACACATTAAATCCTCCACTAACCACTTGAACTGGGTTTGCCCAACAAGCCAGGCTATGTAAACTGTGGTGGGCTGTTTTATTTCTTTATTATTTTTTTTTAACCTGCTGTGCTTAACAAAGCCCTGCAAAAGGATCAACTATACAGCAAAACATCTGTAAAGTCTAAGATTAAATAAAATCATGCTGTCAACAAATAACAGACTATATCATATCCACAACTGGAATGGAAGGTATGACTCCATCCTCTGTAGGTTTTACGAAACAGCTGAATTGTCAAAGGCCAACGAAGTAAAGGCCAGTTTAATTCTAGAGAGAGGCTGATCCACAATGCAGGTACACTTCCTGAAAAGCAGTTGCTTGTATACCACAGCTTCCCTCACCCTTGGAGAAAGAGGGACCAATAACAGACTCTCCTGGGCTGATGTCAGACCCAGCCCAAGTATGACAAAGAATCAAGCCAACCAAACTTAAGTTCTTTATTTGTTTCTACTGTATAGACAGAATCTTGCCAGGCTAAAGCTACTCTACCTAACCTCAGGGGAAATAACCTGGGAAGGTTCTAGGGCGGGGCTATTCTGAATCTCTTAGTCTTCCCACATTCCAGCTCTGGACTGTTTTATCTTGCTCCCCTCCTTGGAATGTGCTCCCTCCTTCCTGAGAACCAGCAGTGTTGAAGGGAGGTTGAAACTGATTTAAAAGATGGTCCTGCAAGTACTTTGCGCTAAACCATATAAGGTTTTATAAGTTAAAATTAGCAGTAGTTCAGAGGGTCATGCAAATCCAGTCATTGAGTCAGACTATTGGTAATCTAGGTTAGAGTTTCCCTTGCTAGTATTCAATTTCTTGCAGCTATGAAAGATCAGCAGGAATCTGGGGATTGAACCAAGATCTAGAAGATGCGCAGAACATGGGAAGTTAGATTAACCTTGTTTAGTTTTTTTTTGTAGTGGAACATCTTGTGAAAACCCAACCTTTATGATACTTTTATGGCCATATATACTTTATATATTATACAAACCCTGTGAGTGAATGAATGAGTGAATGAATGAATGAATGAATGAATGAATGAATGAATGAATCAATCAATCAATCAATCAATCAATCAATCAATCAATCACCAGCTTAACATATTGTGTGAACATGGTCATTGTGTTGCCAACATGGCAACCTGCTTTAGAATCTATATAGTTGACTTCTTCCACTCTCATTTGGGCTGGCTCGGATTCAGAGAATCCTAATAACACACTTTGAATGAGCAGTATAAAATGATGACTTGGAGATGACTTGCAGCATTCAAGTTTGGGACTTTCTTCTCCCTGAAAAAATGCTAATCCATACTGGTTGTTCATCACATCTATCTACCCACCCACTATCCATCCATCCATCCATCTCTCTCTCCCTCTCTCTTCTTTTTTTTTTCCACGTCAAGAAGAAATAAGGAAGGTGTAGTTGCTGATTCACAGATGTCTTAACCTTTACACTGGGTTTGGTTACACTAGTTGGTGCAAGATGAGCTGCATTATGAAGTAAATAGATTGGCTTTAAGGAAAAGGTCAAGACATATGTTCAGCTAAAATCTAATTTCACTCTATTGCCCTGTAACCTATTGCTCACTTCTATCCAAGGGAATAGAATGGTCAGAAGATGGCATTAATTATGCCTGTGATCAAAAGCTTTCACCTCCCCAGAGAATATGCAAGGAAATGAGAAAAGATGTATTCAGGAATATTGCTTTTGGTTAAGAGAAATGTTTTTTCCCCCACTTCTCTCCTCCCTGGGAAACAGCCTGAATCTCTTACTTTTCCATTTTGAATGACATTCTAAGAAAACTGAAAATGGGATAATTGCATTCCAGTTTGTGTGGTTTGTTCATCACCTGAGGCATTCACTATTGATCTCCAGTTCTTTATATAAGATGAATCACATCCTGATAAGGAAGCTTAATAATATATATTTTCCCTGATGCTTTCTTGATTTTTTAAAAAAGAGATCTTATTAGCATGAAAGATATCTGTCACCGTCTTTGTATCAACAACTGGTGCTGGAATCAAAGGTGGCAATGCATCATCTTAAATAAAAGAATAATTAAGCAGAGTTTAGGCACATTTGAACAGATGTGCTTGGCAAAACTACATCAAAATGACATTTTTACAGAAAGGAGGTAATCAAGCTGTATATGTGAGCTGGTGTGGCATTGTGGTTAAAAGGTCTCATTAAGCTTGGAAAGACCCCAGTTCAAACCCTGTTTAATTCATGTTGCTAACTGGGTGAAGTTGGGCAAATGACTACCTCCGTCAGCCAAAACTATTTTATGATGTGCCGTCTTAAGCCCCTAGAAGTGCAGCAAATGTAAGAAATACACCAATTCTCAGACTCGTGGTGAGAAACTTCTAAAGAGTACCAAAGCTATAGTAAAAACCAAGTGGGTTCATATAATTGGAAGCAAAGGGTGGAATCATGTCTCCCCATAATAAATTTTGCAATAATTTATGTTAGTCATGCAGTGAAGACTCAAAAACACTCCCTCCCTCCCTCTCTCTCTTTCACTCACACACACACACCCTATAAAGGGACCTTGAATCAACAACTTCTGCACCAAGCTGAGTTGAGTTAAGTTGAGCCTCAACTTGAATTGTAGGTTTCTCAATGTGGGGAAAAGTTCTAAGAGTTGCCTCTGTGTGGGGGGCAAAATTATTGGCATTGATTTTTCTCGACACTAAATCTCTAAAAAAATTGTGTCTTCCATCTCCCAAGTATTTTTAAAAACAATGAATTTACTCTTCTGGCTGGCTGAAACCAAACTCTTTTGTTTATATCTTTTGTTTATATATCTTTGCAGAGCCTGTTACATACAGAAATGGCAACAACAGGCATTATCTATTTATTTACTGTCAAAAACAAAGTGAAATAAAATAAATCCAACTCACAATAAATTCAAATAAATAAGAATCAAAAGGGGGAGGAACAGAATAAGGTGGGTCAGACAATAAAAGGCATATCCAGTGATCAGATTTATCTTCCAAATTAGAGGCTTCAAAGCTCAATCTATGACCTCCTTTTAGAATTTGCAATCAAACAAAATCTGACAAACCTTGCGGATACCTCTCTGGGCATGTCTGCTAATAGAAAGATTGTACCCTCCACATTAAGATGAAGTTCAAGGGGATTAGTAAATCAGAACATCAGATTAAAACATAGGACAGTATAAGAGAACATGAGTGCCTGAGTCAGTTGTCCCTTGTGGCATCTTTAACATGTTTCCCACTAAAGCTTTTTTTTGTTTTTTCAAAAGAGAAGTTACAAAAGCAGGGGAACACTTCATATATTCAAATGAATGTAAACTATTGAAGTCAAGGATCCATGGAGATACAGGAATTACATGGATCTGAAACCTGCTATGAGGCTGAAAATAGTGACATCTTCATGGCCTAATATTGATTGTTGTCAGCTTAAAGGTAAGGTAAAGTTTCCCATTTAGTCGTGTCCAACACTAGGGGGTGGTGCTCATCTCTGTTTCATGGCCAAAGATCCAGCGTTGTCCAAAGACACTTCCGCGGTCATGTGGCCGGCATGACAGTCATGGAACGCTGTTACCTTCCCACCAAAGCGGTACCTATTTATCTACTTGCATTTGCTTGATTTCAGATTGCTAGGTTGGCAAGAGCTGGGGCGAGTGCGGGAGCTCACTCCATCACGCAGTGCTCAGGTCTCAAACCACCAAACTTACAACCTTCTGGTCCACAAGCCTGGCGTCTTAACCACTAAGCCACCATGCCCCAACTTATCAGTGGTTAAAACGTACCAGGAAGAAGCTGGCTTCCTTTTTCGAGACCAAGGCCTTCCTATTTTGTCCCTATTTTAGTCTCAATTTGCATCAGGCATTTGGCCTTTGCACTGTCAGTGGGAGGCTTCCCTAACCTACACTCTTGGTTCTTGATTTGGATTGGACTCTTGGAACTCATTCTGTAGACGAGCTGAATAATCTATGTGCCTCTCAATACTGCTGTATCGAGCATTGCTCATTTACTTATATTTATATAGTCTGCAATTAAAAAAAATCTAAACGGCCAATCTTTCATCACTGAGTATTGTAGTTCAGCAACATTCAGATGGCCAGAAGGTCTATTTTATAATAAAATGAGTGTGCAGGAGAGAGAGAGAGAGAGAGAGAGAGAGAGAGAGAGAGAGAGAGAGAGAGAGAGAGAGTGTGTATTTACCAACTATAGCTATAAAGAAATGTGTAGTTTAGCTGTAGTTCATAACTAACTTAAGTCCTTTTCTAGGGCCTACTCTAAGAAGAACAGAGACTGGGTGAAAGCTGCATGCAACATCTTTTGACATTTCATTGTCAAGCAGTTGCAAAACTACTATTAATGACCAAGTTCAAATTCTGACTAGTGTAGATCTACTATATGTCTCCTGGGAGTAACACAGTTGTCTTAGCCCATATATAAAGCAACTTAAAAATAGCAGCAAAAACCTGACTGTCATTGAGCAAGATAATGCTATCAAGCCTTTCAAGTGTCCGTAAAGATAAAGAGGGCCAGGGCATTTGCAAGAAAGTAGTTAACTGATGTAGGCTTTCACAGCTGGTATCTGTTGAACAGTGTTGAGCTTCTGGATTTAGTGACCATGGTCTAGAGAAGAGAGTTCCTGATGTTTCACCAGCAACTGTGGCTGGCTTCTTCAAAGGCAGAGTGGTCAAAGTGGTCAGAGGTGAGTTAGCCAACCAGAGGCCCTCCCAATGATTTTGACTACAATTCCCATATCCCTTTGCCACTCTGCCTCTGAAGAGGTCAGCCATAGTTGCTGGTGAAATATCAGGACATCTGTTCTCTAGTCCATGGTCACTATACCCTGAAGCCTAAAACTGCCCAAAGAAGTGGTTACTTAAGTGACTGAAGAGGGTCAGATGGGTAGATTACAGAAACATGAGAGTGAACAAAACAGCTGCCCGGTTTTGAAGCATCTGACCTGCTTCCATTACTCCTATTCTTGTTGCTGTTGTTTCTTCTCCTGCCTGTCATGCTGCATATGCAGCATATCATTTCCATGATGGCTAGCATTACTAAACCATTGGTGGCAGATTTGTTGAAGCAATACGTAGTTTAAAGAGCTGTCCTACAAGCTGACTGGAGAAGGGGGTATAGCTGCAGGACTGTCATGGAGGAAATGGAACAGAGTGTGTCATGTTCACCGTTCCAGCGTTACCGTTACATCGTAATGTTTTGCATGTCATCTGGCTGATGCGTGTTTCGTCTGGGAGGGGAGGAGGATTCCATCTCGTGGGATTGTTGTATGTTAGCAGCTGGATTGGAATGTGTTTGGGTTATCTCGTGTGTTCAAGGTTCCTTTCCCAGGACATCAGCAGAAACGGTTACCAGCACCTGGGGGGGGGGGGGGGAGTTTGCAACGGCCGGGCGAGGGGAGGGATTATGTTTGAGCCGAGGGTTTTTAGTTTGTATTTGGCGTGCTTTTGCTCATTCTCAGCTTTCTCTGTATTTGCATACTATTCTTTAATAAATCAGATATCATTAAGTTCCTGCTTGTGAGTCTGAGTCTATTAGGGTAGGCAATCCTTACATAAAGCTGAGAATCTCAAAAAAATTTCCGTTAGCCCCTTTCCAGATTTATTTTGTGAGGGAGAAGTGCTAGCGATGAGCAAACCAAATCCCCAAACCA
This sequence comes from Candoia aspera, assembly GCF_035149785.1. Lineage (NCBI taxonomy): Eukaryota > Metazoa > Chordata > Lepidosauria > Squamata > Candoiidae > Candoia > Candoia aspera. The sequence continues at coordinate 19,632,298 of NC_086163.1, read as the reverse complement.
CAGAAAGCAAGGAATCGAGCGAGGGGGAACCCAACTCCACAGTGATAAGAACAGAGAGGGTCCCTACTCGGGAGCTCTCAGAAATTCGGGAGGTGTCGAGCTCCAGCCTGGGAGAAGAGGAGGTTGGAGGTAAAAGAGCCCCTGAACTGACCGGCGAGTCACCAGGCGAACTGGTCACCTGGGATGAAACACAGGGACCCCTACCAGGGACATCCAAAATGTCTTGGAAACAGCGGTACCCGAGTTCCCCAACTGTGGTGAGGCAGGAGGGAAAGGAGGATTCTCAAACTCCTGACCATATAAGACTGGTGGAGGCCAAATTGGAGTCACTAGAATTTATGTTTCAGAAAATGTCAATGGACTGGGGTCCCCGGGAGAGGAGGAGAGAGGAGTCTAGTAATAGGCATTCGTCTCCTTTGCCCCCACCTTCTTCGGAGGAAAGGAGTAGGACCTGGCGCAGAGAGGAGGCAAGGGCGCCGAGGGTGAGAATTTCAAGGTCCCCTCCTCGAGAGCGGAGATCCCTGGGAGCTAAAAGAAAGTCCGACCGCCCAGCTGTGGCGAAGGGACCGCCTGGAGTGGGGGTTAAGGACTTTACAGTTAAATTTAATGGAGATCCAACTAAGCTACCGTTCTTCCTTACCAATGCAAGGAGTTATATGGATGAATGGGAACCGTATTTTCATTCAGAAAGAGCCAAGATTAATGCCATTGCCACTAAGCTCAAGGGGCGGGCTGCTGATTGGTATGTGCAGTTATATCAATCGGATGCCCCTGAGCTGGAGGAGTTCGAAGAATTCCTGTGGGCGTTGAAGCTACACTTTGAAGACCCGTTAGCTAAAGAAAGGGCAAAACGGGCGCTGATGGAGCTTAGCCAGGGGCCACGATCGGTAGCAGACTATGCTCTGGAATTTAAGGCTCTAGCTGGGAAGGTTGAGGATTGGTCCCAATCTACCTTAATAGAACTTTTTAAGGACGGTCTGAACACAGAGGTCCTGAGGTGGTCGCTCGGTAGGGACGACCCAGATACCCTGTATGAATGGATACAGTTGGCAGGGAAGGCTGAGCATGCCCATGAAACCTTCGCTCACAGGAAGGTGATGAGATATTCCGGGCTCAGCAAGGGTTCCTGCCCTGCTGCGCCTACTGGAAAGTCCGGTCAACGTGCCTGGGAGGAGGAGAGGGAGCGCCGCTATGCGAAAGGGCAGTGCCTCCGATGTGGAAAGGAAGGTCACCGAGTGGCGGCGTGCCCGAAGGGCAAGACCGATGATCGTTTGGGGAAGCTGATGGGGAAATCTCCCTCCCTACCCAGGAAAATGAAGGCAGCCATGGCTGAAACTGAAGTGGAGGAGGTTCCTTACTTCGGGGGCAAGGGGGAGCCCGATCTACACCAGCCGGCGGGAAACACCAGCCACCTGCTCTAAGGAGTGCCTGTGGGCAGGTGGTGGAGGATGGGCGCGAACATGTTTCGGTGAGTGCCAACTATCCCACACTGAACGTGAAAGTGAAGTTAGACTCCCGCACAAGAACCGTTGAAGTTTGGGCATTGATCGATTCCGGGTGTTCGCGTTGCTTGATGCACCCTGACGTGGTGGCTGCTTTGGAGTTACCCAGCTTTCCACTGCAACATCCCATGATTTTCATCCAGCTGGATGGTTCTACAGCAGGGGGGAAACCGGTCACCCATTACACGGGCATGGTGGCATTGCAAATGGGCAGCCACCGTGAGGGGCTGCCATTTGTGGTGGCACCTGTGGGGCATCCCTTAGTCACTCTGGGGATTCCTTGGTTGGTCCAACAAAACCCCTATATAAATTGGGTACACAGGACTTTGACTTTTGGGGATAGTTTCTATCAAGCCCCTGGGGAGGACGATGCTCCGGAGGCTGCAGTGGGGAGGGTGGCAGCAGCAACCCTGCATTTCGCTGTCACACCACTGGAGGGCTTGCCGGAGCAATACCAAGGCTTTTTGGATGTGTTTGGTGAGAAAGAAGTGGACCAACTCCCATCCCATCGAAAAACTGACTGTGCGATAGAGTTGGTCCCCGACGCTCAACTGCCCAAACCAAAAATTTATGCCATGACTCAAAAGGAACTGGTGGCGTTGAGGGAGTTTGTGGACAAAAACTTGGCCAGGGTTTTTATTGAACCAGCAAATTTGCCAGTGGGTGCCCCCGTCTTGTTTCGAGCAAAGAAGGATGGGACGTTGAGACTTTGTACAGATTACCGCAGATTAAATGCGGTCTCAATATTAAACAAATATCCTCTGCCATTAATAAAAGACATGTTACCACATCTGGCTAAGGGGAAAATCTTCTCTAAACTGGATTTGCGGGAAGCCTATTTCCGCATCTGCATACGGGAGGGGGATGAATGGAAGACTGCTTTCAATTGTCCACTGGGTTCTTTTCAGTATAAAGTTTTGCCTTTTGGGTTGGCGGGGGCACCAGGGGTGTTCATGCAATTGATCAATGAAGTGTTACATGAACATTTGTTCAAGGGTGTACTGGTCTATTTGGATGATGTTTTGATTTATACTGAAATGGAAGAGGAACATGAGCGCTTGGTGAAACAGGTGCTTAACAAACTGAGAAAGGCTGAGCTCTATGCTAAGCTTTCTAAGTGTGAATTTCATCAGACTCAGCTTGACTACCTGGGGTACAGGACCTCTGACAAAGGCATTGAGATGGATCCTGTGAAGATTCAAGCTATTTTGGGGTGGGAGCGCCCACGCACCCGCAGGCAGCTCCAAAGTTTTCTTGGGTTTTCCAACTATTACCGCCAATTCATCCAGGGGTTCGCCGAAATTGCGTTGCCTCTCACTGACTTGTTATGTACGAAGGGGTTGGGGGACACACGCAAGGTAAAGAACCTGGGGCCATTGCTCAATTGGACACCTGACTGCCAGTTGGCTTTCGACAAACTCAAAAGCCTGTTCACTGCTGAACCCATTCTTCAACACCCTGATCCCACTAAACCCTTTGTGGTTCAAGTGGATGCTTCCGATTTCTCAATTGGAGCACTCTTGCTGCAAGCGGATGCTGACAACCGCCTGAAGCCATGTGCGTATCTGTCCCGGAAATTTTCCGAGATGGAAAGGCTGTGGCATGTTTGGGAGAAAGAAGCTTTTGCAGTCAAGGCTGCTTTGGAGGCATGGTGCCACCTATCAGAGGGGGCTAAATGTCCTTTTGAGGTTTGGGCTGACCATAAAAATTTGGAAGCGCTTAGCACGCCCTGTAAGCTCAGTCCTAAGCAGATCCGCTGGGCTCAATTTTTCAGTCGCTTTGACTTTAAGTTGAAATTCATTCCGGGCAAGAAAAACTTCCTGGCTGATGCACTTTCCCGCCTGCCCCAGGATTTGGTCCAGGCACCTGACATTGTGGGTACACTGTGGACAGAACCCCAATTGGGTTTGCAAGCTGTCACACGCAGTCAAACTCGTGCGCAGCTGCCCCCAGCTTCAGTTTCACCAGCTGGGGGAAGGACGCCAATTCCCTCGCAATTGCAACAACAGTTTCTGCTAGAGGTGAAATCTGACACTTGGTTGCAAGCGAATAGAGACAATGTTACATTTGACAGAGGCTTAGCTTGGAAGCAAAACTGCCTCTATGTCCCTGACAGTTTGCGAAGGGAAATTTTGATTAGGTCTCATGATGATAAAGTGGCTGGTCATTTTGGGTTTGTCAAAACCTTGCATCTAGTACGCCGCCAATTTTGGTGGCCCACATTGAGACGTGATGTAAAAAGTTGTGTTGCTTCTTGTCCTGTCTGTGCCATGTCAAAACGGAAGGGGGGTAAGCCGCACGGGCTGCTGCAGCCGGTGGCCAGCCCCTCCCGTCCTTGGGAGGAGGTTTCTATGGATTTCATTGTGGATTTGCCTCCTAGTCAGAGAAAGACTGTGATTTGGGTGGTAAAGGACTACTTTTCCAAGCAAGCCCATTTCATTCCATGTGCTTCTATTCTGTCTGCTCAGCAATTGGCCCACCTTTTTCTAATCCACATCTACCGGATTCATGGTAGCCCCTCCCGCTTGGTCACGGACCGCGGGACACAGTTCACTTCCCAATTTTGGAAGGCATTTTTGAAGCTGGTGGGCACCAAGCAGGCGTTGTCCACTGCATCGCATCCAGAGACTGACGGATCTACGGAGGTTCTTAATTCCACCCTGGAACAATTTTTGAGGGCATTTGTCAACTATCAGCAGGATAATTGGGTTGATCTGCTACCTTTTGCTGAGGTGGCTTATAACAACGCCGTCCATCAGAGCACAGGGCACACCCCTTTCCATATTGTTTTTGGACGGGATTTTGTTCCCATTCCTAAGTTGCCTCAACCCCCCGCGCAGCCCTGCTCTGCTTCTGATTGAGCTGCTCAACTCGCTGATTCATGGCCAGTGATTCAGCAGGCATTGGCTGATGCCCAATCTGCCTATAAACTGCATGCTGATAAGCGACGAGCCCTTCAACCTGCTTTTAAAGTTGGTGATAAGGTCTACCTTTCCACCAAGTTCATTAAGTCCCCTCAGCCCTCGAAGAAGTTGGCTCCTAAGTTTGTTGGTCCTTTTCCCATTGTGGGAGTTGTGAACCCTGTCACGTTTAAACTGGATTTGCCACACAATCAGAAACATTTACATCCTGTTTTTCATTGCAGTTTGCTCAAGCCTGTCAACCACTCCCACCGTTGGCATCCACAACCCCCACCTCCTGCTCCGATCATGATTGACGGACAGCAACATTTTGAGGTGAAGGAGGTCCTTGATTCTGGCACCCTGCAGTACCTCATTCGGTGGAAACACTTTCCCCACCCTGAGTGGGTGTCTGCCCATGATGTTCACTCTCCTGTTTTAGTTAGACGCTTTCATCTGGCTTATCCTCTGAAACCTGCTCCTTAGTGTTTTTGGGGGGGCGGTATGTCATGTTCACCGTTCCAATGTTACCGTTACATCGTAACGTTTCACATGTCATCTGGCTGATGCGTGTTTCATCTGGGAGGGGAGGAGGATTCCATCTCGTGGGATTGTTGTATGTTAGCAGCTGGATTGGAATGTGTTTGGGTTATCTCGTGTGTTCAAGGTTCCTTTCCCAGGACATCAGCAGAAACGGTTACCAGCACCTGGGGGGGGGGGGAGTTTGCAACAGCAGGGCGAGGGGAGGGATTATGTTTGAGCCAAGGGTTTTTAGTTTGTATTTGGCGCGCTTTTGCTCATTCTCAGCTTTCTCTGTATTTGCATACTATTCTTTAATAAATCAGATATCATTAAGTCCCTGCTTGTGAGTCTGGGTCTATTAGGGTAGGCAATCCTTACAGAGTGGTCCTCAGTTGCATCAGAGAGAGAAGAGGAAATAACAGAAAGTGTAATGAACCAGATTTAAGGTCTCTTTTTTTTGGTTATATGATGTCCAGGTGCGCTTCCATTTACTGGCATGTCAATCATCTTGTGCTAGAAGAGTTAAAATAATTGAGAGCTCCTAAGATCTAGCCCTTTGTTTCTGCAAAATTAATTGTAATTATAAAGACTGATGGGTTCACTACTTGCTATTCTTACCTTTCTTTAAAAAAAAAAACTGAAATGAATATTTTTCCCTTCACTGTAACTGATCATTTTAATTTCCCCAGCTTTGTCTGTAGTAAAAATTGATGTTAAAGGATGCCTGAGGCAGTGTAATGAGAAAATGAAATTAGTTTTTCAGTTGGCTGATCAAAAGCATTTTATGTGTGATAATAAACAGTTTATTTTACTCTTTTTTGCTTGTGACATAATAAATGACAAAATGTTTCCCTGAAATACATATTGTCCATTTTGGTTAAAGAAATAAAATACTGATGGGTTGAATTTTGGAGGAGTTCAATATTTTCAGTATGAAAAGGAGACTTAAGTGGATCCAAATTATTCTTCATCCTCTTCAAATGTATTTTTATTCATGCCTATTTCTCTTTCTGCTGCAGTTTTATTTTTTAAAGGCCCCCATCCCTTTCTGGCTGCTGACATCATCCCAGTCTGTCAAGAATCACACAGCCAGCAGGATGTTTTACATTTAGAATATTAATCAAGATGGAATTTGTCCCCTGATAGTGACCTGCTCCAGAAGCAACAGAGCCTTAGAGTTAGTTCCTAGGTCCCCCAGTTCAGTTAATATTAGAAGGACAAAGATAGTTGGAAACTATGGTGATCCACTCCATGCTTATGCATCTTTGTGCATGTTTGTGTATCATTTTAATTTATTTACTCAGGCAGCGTTTAAATGGTGCATTAAGTTCTTCACATATACAAATGGTTTGAAATTAATTACTATTTGTGTATGTATTTGATGTTTCTCACAAATAAGACTAGTCTTCTCCTAAGTCCTTGGCCTGGGGTGGGGAAACTTTCATCGTCTTTCAGAAGCCCCCATCATAATGGCCAGTGCTGATGGGGTTGGGAATGAACAAATTCAGGATCTATAGACAAATAAGTATGCCATTGATGCTTTCAGACCCAAATCTAGGGATGCAAAAATCCAGGCAACCACTAGATGGCAGAGTTAGAGTAATTTTATTTCTGACTCCAAGGTCAGCGTTTATTGTCTGATCTTGGAGTCAGAAAATACAGGCAAACCCCAAATCGTCATCCTTAACGTCCATCCTGGCTTATGCAAGACATTTTGGATTGCTTGCTTGCACCCTATTTGAAAGTCAGTTGCGAATAACTGTAACCAGGAGAAGCTTTGAAATACTTCTCTGTCCCCGGGGAATTCTGATCCTTGCATGAAAACAGAACCTGAATCCTGATAACTGAGCATTCCTGACTTTTAAACATTAGCTGATGCCATGACTAAAACTGAGGTTATATAACCCATCTCCTTCAATTTACTTCATTAAACAATAGACTAGTTAGATCTCATCATTCAAAAAATACTTCCCAAGAGTGTCTAATTCTGCATGTAATGAACTCCATCTCCATAATGCCTTGGAATTTCTTCAACAGCATTATTACTTGAATTGTATTCAGACCTTTCCTGGTCTGGATGTCAAATTGTCTCCCAAGTGTAATACTGTGGGGGAGAGTTTTTGCAAGTTGGGGACTGGAACCTCCAGAAATATTCCAATGGAAGCATGGAGCCTCTGTACCAGATCTGGAAAAAAAAAGAAGCTTCTGCCCTCCAACCGTCCCTCCAGACTGTCTAGAGCTGAATCATCTGATGGCTTTATATTAAGAGCAAAGTTGTTTTCAGAGGCCAAGGGCTGTCCAGAACATTATTTGAGGGGTGAGGGTAGAAGGAGCACGGATGCAAAATGAGCGGGTCCATATCACACACATAAGTAGGGTTCAGATTCTCCATTCTTTGCCTTTTTTTTCCAGATGTGTTTTGATGTTTTGTCTCCCCTTTAAAACTATACAATGCTTATTTTGAAGAGTACATTTTTGCTTAGTGCATTTCAAAGTTATTAGAAAAATAGGTCAGCAATCATACTCAAACGAAGAGTCCGAATGTTACAAAAAAGCAGGTCCCTTCCACAAGTCTCATCCACAGATAATAGGATTTACTGTCTGATCTTGGAGTCAGAAAATACAGGCAAACCTCAACGTGCAGCTGGGAAGGGAACAGGCATGTCTTATTTCAGAAGTGTTGGTGGATCCATTTCATGGAGTTGGAGGGAGGGGAATAAAACTAGGCTGTACCATCAAAGATTTTCAGCTATTGGTCACATGGATATTCAGCCCCAAACAGTACAGTTTGGGTAAATGAGGCCACCCGACTTTATTGAATGACATTTTAAAATTTTAAAATTTTTACTTATTTTGAAACATTTAAGGAACGAAATAAACCACTACCTAAAAGAAAACCATTTATTATGTATTCCATTTATATTTTGCCTTTACTCAACCACACGGAAACCTGAACATGAGCGTTGCAGACTCTCCCGTGGCTTCAAGGGGCTACTAAACTGACATTGGTTGGTTGGTATGTTTTCATTGGAGGGAGGGAATAAGTCTGACTTTGATGCCTTCTGAAACATATATTGGTGGTGCAGAAGAGGAAGGAATTCAAATTCATACAACATGCACACCAGCCTGGCTCTTTCACTCTCCACTTACAAAATGCAAAAGTCCCATCACCAATAAGCAGAAGGAATAACCTTGAGGAACAGGAGGAAGAGCTGTGCCCAAGACAACGGTTAGATAAATGAAACCTGAGTCTGGGGCAGAATTGTAATCTGAGAAAGTGACTCAGACAAGACCCTCTAAAGTTCTCATGAAGATAAGTGGAGGGAGAGGGGAAGCCCATTCAGACTTGCAAGATTTTGTTACTATAGCCTTATAATAACTAGTATTAGCTTGCATGTTTGGTCTACCTTGGAGGGCTGACACCCAGCCACACACCGGAGAGAGTGCCAATGTTTTGATGGGTGAGATGGGTGCTGTTTATGAGTATTTCTGAAACTCCAGCCTCTGCAGATGAATGTGTTTCTATGCCTCGGTAAGCAGAAAGCTCCACATCCTCAGTAATTGCCAGCTACCTTTAGGCTTAATAAGACTTGAAGCCAAGGAAGAAAAAACCTTGGGTGAAATCTGAGTAGGAGGGTGGAGGTTAAAGGCCTCTGTGGGATCATGACCTCTGCACTGGGGGGAAGATAAACTGATTTAACATTACCAGAGTGAACAAATAGCAGTAAAGTGTCTTGGGGGTGGGTGATGGGGAGGAAACAGAATAGAATTTTAAACACTCATGAAATGTCAGCAAAGATGTTGCGACCTTTCAGATAAATCCTGAACACATTAAGCAGGAGATAAAGAGGTTAACTGAAGAAAGGGTGATCAGCTCTTAGAGACACAGATATTTTTTTTAACTGTAGGGATAGGAACAAATAGAGGATAACTTTACCCAATATGGTGTCTTCCAGATGTGTTGGGCTGTAGTGCCCATCATCCCCAACCAGACAAGATAGACTTGAAGAATAACTCTTGTGAAATTTCCCAAGAAATTTAACTCATAGGAGACAATGGGAGCTACAGGTGTTAATATTTGCCTTTCTTTGCCAAGTGACTAAAGCCATTCCATTTTTCAATAATCTAACTATTAAATATGCAAGATAGAAAACCACAGTCAATTAAATGATAGCAAAGGTACTGTAGCTAACTTGATTAAATTGGTGTGTTATTAAGATTATGCATGCAACACCCAGAGAATAGGAGTTGGGGCATGCTTGTAAAATTTAAGTGGGACTCCTCAGCCACATCTCTTTACTTTTTAAGAATCTCCCATTATTCTTAAGATCTCATTATCAGAAAATAACCATAAAGTCTGCCAACATATTCATTTACAGAAAGATGCAGTTTAAAACTGTCATTAGAGTGCATTAAGAGGACCAAACTTTTCCATTATTCTAATCCGTTTTTCTTAAATGTTGTATAGCATGTTTGAAAGAAGTCATGGATTCTTAGACTAATATATTGTAATTATATCAATGTTCTATTTTATGTCTGAAATTATTTCTCTTGGAACTCCTGGTCTTTGTCCGTCATATATTGTGCTGTGATGAGAAAATCTCTCCATAGAGAATATGTAGTTAGATTAAGCAGAATGATGAAGCAGGTGGGTGGGGGTGGGTGGGGGACAGTAGGTGAAGAGATTGCCAGATATTAAGGCAGGATCCCCGCTTGTGATTAATAGTGTCTTTGAGTCATCCAGTCATTTTTGTCCTGATATATCTTCAGGTCAAGCTTTATTGTGCTCCAATGATGGCTTCAGGAGAAGACATAGCTACTTTAAAGAGTTGCAGACAAAGTGTTTCATGCACATTCCCTCATTCTCCAAAGCATCCTTTCAGAATCAAATGTAGTAGCATAAAATGGAAAATGCATAGAAAAAAATAATAAAACCCCACAGCCTTTCTTAAGACAAAGCCAAGTATGAATTTCAACTCAGTCCTATCATTATTTCTCCTAACCTGTTAGCCTGCATGACTGGTAACGGTCATGTCCTAATCCTGCCTTTGGTCACCTGAAATTGAATTGAAAGGAAGATTTGCTAAAGCCAACTTTCTCTAATTTAGACAACTCTCCGATGCACACAAACTTCGGCTCTCAGCTTTGTTGATAATTCTGGGTGCTGAAGTCCACTGAAGATCTGGAGACCACTCAGATTGGAGACTGCTGTGGTAGAATTTATTTATTTATTTATCTAATTTACATAGCTGCCCATCTCACTTTTACAAGTGACTCTGCATGGCTTACAAGAAGTTTAAAATAACAATAAATACCTAAAAAACACTGTAATTATGAACAGTTAAAAACATCAAAACTATAAAAAAATGAGCTAAAACAAAAAGGTGAAGGGATGTTAATTATACACCTCACTAGCTCACCTGTCCCCTGGAATCCTTGGTGTCAGGAACCAGGCCATGCCAGGTGTCAGGAACCAGGCCAAGAACCACGCTGAGCTGATATGTCCAACTCTAGTTCTTTATTGTTCTCACCATATAGACAGAATCTTGCCAGACTACAGCTACTCAACTAACCCAAGGGGAAATAACCTAGAAAGGCTCTAGGGCAAAGCTACCTTGAACCTCTTAACCTTCCCAGCAACAGTGTCCGGGCTGTGAAGCCTCTTATCTGTCTGGAATGCGCTTCCCCCGGGAACTAGCGGCAGTGCCGGAATCTACCACATCACCCACTCCTTCAGGAACATGTTCCATCACATCAGGCCTGCTGGCATAACCAGGTCTTGAAGGACCTTTGGAAGCTCAGAAGTGATGAGGCCAACCTCACCACAGGGGAAGAAGTTTCCACCATGAGGGTGCCACTGCAGAAAAGGCCTGCCACTTAGGACCTGCTAAATGTAGCTGCCTAGACAACAGAACCCGCAACATGCCCTCTCTGCTGGATCTGGTGGAAGGAGTAGATGAAACTGGGGAGAGGCAGTCCCTCAAATAACCTGGCCCCATGCCATGAATGGGACTTGGTACAACTGTATTGGGGAATTTGGCCTTCAAAATCATTGGGCTCTCATCCCATTTGCAGTTAGGGTTGCTCTATGTACATGGTCTAGCATAGATTTGTTCTCTCTGCTAAAAAATCTCTCCTTGTATTTTATTGTATCCTCAAGTACCTTCTCGTGCATGGCCACTTTTTGTTTCAGCTCCATCAGACTTATCTAGCATAGATAAAGTCAAACGCCATTAAGCTAGTATTTGCTGGTTTAATTTCAACAGGATTTGGTTCCTTTCTTCCTGTACATTTCAGGCAATTGTATGGTAAAACAACAAGGCCTGAAATGGTGATATTTTTGCAAAACACTTGCAACAATCAAGCATATTTCATGCTCTAGTTTTTTTTCCCCTCTATTAAAACAATGTACTTCCTATGCAATCTCTCCACCATCCAAATATCTTCTCCAGCTTCTTTAGTATTCATTTTATTAATATAAATAACCACATCTTGGAAATAATCTTTTTGATTAAAAATCAGATCAAATGAAAATAGCAGCAATACATATCAAAGGATTCAAACAAACAAATAAATAAATTCCCAGGGTTTTGTTAGGTATTTTTGCCTCTGGTTGAAAACTTCACCATGCCAAAGGTGCAGCTTTCTGAAGCAGGAGATGGAATGCTACATCTGAAAGGGATATTTCCTTAACTGAAAGAATAAATTTGATTGTGGTCCTGTGACATGATAGTACAGCAGATAACAAAACAATAGCACAAAAGGAAGGTGAAAAAACAGGATATGCAGGTACACTTATATAAAACATCTATAGCTCCAGAGCTAACCATTACACATCAGTTGTTGAGCTGTTAAGAGACTTTGTATCAACATACTTAATTGCCACCATTTGTTTCTGGCAGTGGAGAAAAAGGGAATCCTTCAAGAAAGCCCAATGATTACCTTAAAGCAGAGCTGCAAGGCTACTGACATGACAGGATTCCTTCCAAGACACAAAACCGAATGTGTAAGTAAAAAAAAAGAAAGAAAAGAAAAGAAAGAAATTGATTATGTATCTGCAAGTTGTTGATTCTTAGCAGTCAGGGAGATAGATTTAATCAAGTCAAAAGGACAGTCATCAAGAAATTGATGGTGGAAAATTAGAAGAGCAGAATCAGAATGCTGCAATAGTCAATGGAAGAAAGAATTAAGATGGTATCTAATAAGGTTGGGGACCTTGTGGTCCTCCAGAAGTGGATGGACTTGCATGGCTAATGATGAGGGATACTAAGAACTGTACTTCAGCAACATCTGAAAGCTCAAAATGCCTATCATCTTAAAAGTATTTCTTATTAAATGTACTCCTGAGCTGACTTGTATAGCATTGCATTACTGAAGTATAAACCATAATTTCCATTAATGAAAATGGAGACTAGGAGTTGGGCTGCAGTCAGTCTCACAGCAATAAATCTCACTGAATTCTGCATGTATGTATTCTGAATACAGGAAATAGTGATTAATCTGGGGATAAAATCATTGGAGCCAACGTGCCTTACTTTTGAATAAGCATACACAAGACTGGGCTGCATGATATTAAGATCCTGTTGTGAGTAGTTGCCTGAGTAAACAAAGTTAGGTAAAAGGGGCCGTAATGCTATTAGATACTTTAGGATAGGTTACATCAGAAACCAAGAATGAAGACTATACAGAGAAAAGAGTAGAGGATGACTGAGGACAAATTCTAGAAGTTTAGGTTTTTTTTAAAAAAAAGAAAGCTGAGAAAAACCATAAGAAACAAACAAAGATAAAGTATTTACATTTCTGGAGCTGAAACAGTAGTTTTTGTTCTAAGAGGGACGGAATAAACAAATAATCTTTGAGGCCATTTCAAACCCTACCTTTCTATGCTTGCTTCATATGAAGATGCCTAAAATGTTATAACAAATTGTCCCGTCTATGTGTTGGATACAAGCCTCGTGTGGCGCAGAGTGGCAGGTGGCAGTATTGCAACCGAAACTCCCCCCATGACCCAAGTTTGATCCCAGAGGAAGCTGGATTCTCGGGTAGCCGGCTCGGGTCGACTCAGCCTTCCATCCTTCCAAGGTCAGTAAAATGAGCTTGCTGGGGAAGGTGACGACTGGGGAAGGCGATGGCAAACCTCCCCGCTATAGTCTGCCAAGAAAATTCGTGAAAGCGGCGTCCCCCCAAAGGGTCAGGCATGACTTGGTGCTTGCACAGGGGGCCTTTCACCTTTCACGCCTTCACGTGTTGGATGGTAGTGGGTCAATACTAGTTAATAATACAAATTGCTGAGTGGAGATTTGAATCCAAGCCACCTGCTTCCAGGTGATCCATCTTTTGCAGATCTCTCTATCTGGAAAATATTGAGGACATCAGAATGGGTAATAAGGGGAGAATCTTTGTTTCAATTTGCAGCATTAAAAAATAAATAATTTAAAAACCTCTCTCTCTCTCTCTCTCTCTCTCTCTCTCTGTCTGTCTGTCTGTCTATCTATCTATCTATCTGAAGGTTAGTTAAATATGGTTTCAGAGCAGAACCCATAGGCTTCCAAGGCAAGTCACAATGATGTCTTGCACATCATTTGACCTGACATTGTCAAATAAATGATGCAGATTACATAATTTGCACTATTTTGCAATGACACCATGAACCATGTGATGTCACATGTAATGTCACATCCCCCCCGCCCCCATCCTTTCTCTTCACTGATGCCCATGTATATAACCAGGGAATGTTTCTAATTAAATCTATAATTTATCATCACACAGAAGGAGATTTAATAATAGCAGAAATAGATCACCACATTCAGCAATTGAATAATAGATTTGTTTAGCACACTGTCATTATAAACAAATGCCGCAGTCTATTTATTCAAAGTTATGATACAGATTCTTTATTCGCACTTCCAATGGCCTTTAAACCATTTCAGATGAACTACATTAATGTAATCTAATTCTGATGCTGAACATAACATTTCAGTTTGAATTATCCTGAATCTCTGATCCATTTTATTATTCAGAAAGTACTTCACACATTTATGATAATGGCAAACTTCATTCTGTTGTTTAAATCCCATTTCAGTTGGATTTTTTTTAAAAAAAATATATTACTTTACCTTTTTAAAAAGAAAAATAAAGCATGTCTAGTAGTAAAATACAAATAAAGAATACTCAGTGCTCGCTAAGCCCTTTAACAAAGCAAACAATTCAAGATTTTTAAAATGGCATTAGCAAATAACAAAGAAAAGAGTTGACATTTACAGTTGGTGAAATTTTATGTTTTAAGAGAGATGAATGAACTAGAATGGAAATTGCATATCATGAAACCTGGCTATGAAAGTCAGAAGCACCTTTGGGAAAAAAAATGATCTGCTCCTTGCTTCTGGAGATTTATGTTATTTTACTACTGCCTTAATTTTCCTAAGGTGTGGGAGGGGACCCCTTCACCAAGGGGCAAATCCTATAGATATTTCATTCAACTGAAGCAGCTTTATAGTTAGAGCAGCAGAAGAATAAATTCTTTGTAAGGAGATGATCCTAGATTCAATATTAGAAAGACTGAGAAAAATTATCTCAGTTGGCCTTAGTAAGTAGCTGCTGGTCAAAGTAAATACTACCAGTCCTATATGGAATAGAGTGATGATATGTTTTTGCTAAACACTGCGGGACAACAGCAGCATGAGAACATTGTGGCAATCACATTCGACTTAAAGATCCCATCCCGTCCACAGATGCCCCTAGAACCTACCCTGGGTTTATACCATGTGCTCAAATTAAGTTTGCACAGAGTTGCAATTGTATTAATTGAATGTATTCAGTTATAGATTGGCTCCATATATCACTAAACCACGATGGATTTAACCACACCTTATTTAATCAGCCACAATTGGCTGTCTTTAAAGCTAAGCACAAGCTATACTTTAAAAACTATGATGGCCAGACCCCAAAGTCATCTGCAGGGTGGGGGGGGGGGCAAGGGAGCAAGGGGCAAAACAACCTTTGTGATGCCATGCTACAAGAGCTGTCACTTACATCCTTAGGTTTGGACAGGAGAATGACAGGATGCACTATACACTGTGATGCCACAATTTATCTATTTTATTTATTTATTGGATTTGTTAAGTCTGCCCAACTCCAAAAAGACCCTGGGGGGCTTACAGTATGTCCAATACTGAAATGGGATGTGAGAATAACCTTGAGGAACAGGAGGAACAGCCGCAACCAAGACAACAGTCAGCTAAAAGAAATCTGAGTCTGGGGTGGAAATGTAAATTGAGAAAGCGTCTCAGACCTGACCCTCCCTAATTCTACTGGAAATAAAGTCAGGAAGAGGGGAGCTGCTTTCAGACTTATAAGATACTGTAACCTATAATAAAAATAATAATAGTATTCATAACTTTGGTTTCCAAGTGTGGTCTACCTTGAAGGGCTGACAAATACATAAGTTAAACACAAGTAAACACAACTAAAAACCACATGGCTGCCCAGACTAAAACAACACTCCCCAACATACAAGTATGCTCCATCTTTTCTTTTTTCCCTCCATCATGCAGTAATAGAAGGTACTTATACTAGGTTCACCCACTGCACTTAGCCAGTTGCATTGTGCAGGCTGGACAAAATGCTAATAATGAAGAGTTGAAGGCAACACCATGGGTTTTTTTTTTCTCATCCCCCTTTTTTGAACCCATGAAATGATTCCCTTGATTCCCTTTGATCATAGCCTTAGAGATGCGTGGTGAATGGTGATGATCACACAAGGCTTAGTGTAAAAGATTACCCATGAGTGACATCAGACAAAAACAACAGCATGTCAGTGTTCATTGGTCTTTCATTTCCTTCATTGGCTTGTTTGTTATTAAAGATGGAAAAAAGCAAGTAGGCAGGCATACAATCAGAGTTGGACTTGCCAGTATGTTGTTGTTTATTCGTTTAGTCGCTTCCGACTCTTCGTGACTTCATGGACCAGCCCACGCCAGAGCTTCCTGTCAGTCGTCAACACCCCCAGCTCCCCCAGGGACGAGTCCGTCACCTCTAGAATATCATCCATCCATCTTGCCCTTGGTCGGCCCCTCTTCCTTTTGCCCTCCACTCTCCCTAGCATCAGCATCTTCTCCAGGGTGTCCTTGCCAGTATAGGGCAGATTAAATGTTCTCTTTTCCCCCACCTACCCTTTTGTTTTTAATTTTGGAAAGAATGCTCAAAAGGAAAGAAAATAACAGGGGAGTGGTAAGGGTGCAACTACAGAATTGCTCTCACTTTTTTTCTACTCCTGCATTCCACCTTATTTTTTGGAAGACTAATAGTTGCTTGACTGTACACTAACCAGTAGTCCAGGTTTGGATGACATGAAGAGCCTCTACCTTAACCGCAATACTGGTGACAATAGTCCCTTGGGGTTGGGGCCTGTAGGAAGCACTTCCTTTCAGATCTTGTTGCAGATGCAACTGGGAGCAGCCAGTCCTGAAGATACTCAGGTCCTAAAACTCCACGTAGGCTTTTAAAGCTTGACAACCAGTGCCTTGAGTTATATTTGGAAGCCGACTGATGGCAGTAGTGGTCTCACTCAGGTATAACCAGATGCACTCTTAACTGTGCAAGCTGCTGTATTCTGCACTAGCTGTAATTTCTGCATGGTCTTCAAGGGTAGCCCATGTAGAGTGCATTGCAATAGTCCAACAGAGAGGGAACCAAGGTACAAGTGGCTGTGAGAAAACCTCCTGATCCAGGAATTGTGCAAAGGCCCTCTTGGCCATTGCTGCCATCAGCTCCTCAAGTAGAAACAATTACTAAGGAAAAATAACATGGATAAATGGATGGAAGTCAGACAGCGACAGTCCATCATCACAAAAAGAGCTTGATACAATCTGAAGCTGGCAGTTGCAGGCCCCAAATACAATTGAACCAAATTGCTCTGAGTCTCTGCCACTCCAGCAATTGCCTTTTCTTCCACCGCACCCTTTCCTTTAGAGCAAGGCTATTAAAATGGAGCCAAGGAGCTGTGTTTCATCTCAAAGCTTTCATTTTGAGAAAGCCTCTTTAATATTTATACAAAGCTCATGTGTAGTTTATGCACCTGTCAACACGCTAAATTATATGATAGTGATTGCAAAATGAGCTATTTATCAGAGGAAAGGATGTGAGGCGGCGGCTGCGGGAAGAGGGATAAAGGCAGGAGAGATGTTGCTTCCCAAAGCCACCAACTGAACGTTTGATCCACACTGATCTAAATGGGTAAGAAATTGGTTAAGTTAAAGTTGCTCCTCTTAGGAAAAACATATGCCTTATCTATCTGGCACCATAACTAACAATGAATGGCATCAATTGCTGCAAAATCAGATAGCTTTTAGTCAAAGAGAAGTCATAGCTAGCGGATGCTCCAGATCAGGAAGTAACAGTAATGTTGAATCCTCTGAACAGGGACTTTTTTTTTTTTAACAGGAAAGGATGAAGTAGATTCATCCTATGCTTGCTTTTGGGGCCATATTTTTTCTTCTTGCCATGTCATTTTTCTTAGGGCAGCAGGTAGGAAAGGCCCCTCCCAGTGGCTTTTGACATGTTGGCTTGGGTCCTGATCAAAGAAATGATCAACATCTTATATGTGATAGACACTAATGGTAGGTAAATAGAGTTTGAGTGAAAGTTTGTATTGATTCAGAAAATCCATTCCTGCTAGACTCATTCAAACTGAATTTTATTTAAAACTGACTGGATGCTCTGAATGAATCCAGGCTTGGTCATAGTATCAGAGATTCACGCAAGCCTAAGATGTCTTTGAAGATAGCCCTTTGAAGCTATCCTATGAGTAATGTTCTCAAGGCCTTGCAGCTGCTTCCTCCTCCTCCTCCTCCTCCTCCTCCTCATCATCATCATCATGATCCTCATGTTTGTATATTTACTGATCACTACATAGCTTTGTGGAAGTTATCCAGATTTATTCTTTCACCAATCACGTGAATGAATCTGAGGCAACAATAAACTAAACGTGGGGAATTTGATCCATCTGCATTTTTGAAGCAAACTAATTCCTGTTTCCTGGAATAAAACACTGATCAGAATGTGATTATCTCTTTGGTTGAGCATGTCTTTGTTTTCATAATATCATTATGTGATACTAAGACCCAAAGACCACATACCAGAAGGCATATTTAGGAGATAATATATATTGAAACATGCATTTAAATTCCTATTTTAAGAGAAAAATGCAAGCTATTTCAATCTTATTTTCATGCTTTTTTAAATGTAGAAAATGGGAAGGCAGGCAGGCAGGCAGGCAGGAAAAATGACATGCCCCAGAAGTAGATTAATCTACTAACTCCCTAATGAGGATTTGAACCCAACTTTTCTATTTCCATATGAGTTTTATTTTAGCTGTTATACCATATAGATCTTAGAATTCATTGTTTACAAAAGTGTCTTCCCTCAAAAGAAGTAAAGCAGAAATTATACTGGACTTACATGCATGTTATTCAACCATGTCAGATACTCTCTGAACAGGATCATGAATTTCAAAACTGCTTCCCAAGAGACTGTGATGCCTCTGATGAATTAAAATGTATTAAGTTAATTTATAGGTAGTTTTACATGGCATGCTTATTCTCCCAACTTAAATGACATTGCCAGTATTCTGAGACCTGGAAAGTGTGTGCACCCCGCCCCCCATTTGTTTTGATTTTCCTCATTGAGTAATGAATTACCACACTCCTGATATATCTATGCTAAAAATGTAATGCAATGCATGTATAATTATGGGCTGTTGTGAATGTGAATTATAACTCCTTGTGATACTTTCTCCTATGATTTACTGGAATATAAATAACTATGATTTATTCCTGTTTCATCTACTGCTCTAGCAGTGATGGATCATAAGAGCAGATCATGATAATTATAAAATCAGAGCATTCAGTGCTGTTTTTCTTTTCTGTTTGTTTTTTACTCCTTTATACAGTAATTCTATTGTAACTCCTTCACGGAGATGGCAGTGAAGCAAAATTCTTCTCTTTTATTCGTTATCATATTGATCTACTTTGGAGGGGGCTCCAAATAAGTATTTTAAAAAATGGAGTTTTATTGAAAAAGTAGAATTCTTGAGCCCCAAATATATACAGATACTAAGAAACAGTAACCAGATGGCCTATTTTGAATCAACCTATGAAACGGGACACCCTTGGCCTCCTTAAATTTATTTCCTCCTCTTCTAACTGACCTGGTATGAATGTACATATCTTGGCAAATAAATAGATGCATGCCCTTGGGTTGTGAGCTTCATCTTGGGTCACTGATTCATGCTCTTCAATCCCTTCTTCATCCATGGGTTAAATAATGGCTTATTAAATAAACAATTTCAGCTGCTCAAACCAACTGGCAGTCAAACTCTGCAGCAAGTGGGGGATATAACTATTTCTTGATGTACCTTGCAGTCGTCTTCGTTGCCCAAAAGGTGGATAATGGAATTAGGGGATGAGCTACTAAAATTTCTGATTGCTGGAATGTATGAAGTGAATTTATGAAGTAATCCAGATTAAAGTTTCTATTCCTTTTGTTACTGTCAGAGTTTCATTTATTTTGCTCTGTGCAAGATTCTGGTTTAATGCACAGATAAGGTTGTTTATATTGTATCTTTTTATTAAATAACTGAACAACTGCCAGATGAATAATTCCCAACTTCTTGAGATGTATTTGGAAACAAACTGTAATGAACCTTAGAATTTAGGGGAAATAAATTAATCAAAGCAAGAGGAGGGGTAGGAGGAGAGCTTTTCCCCAAAACAAAAATAAAGGGGGGGCATCTATATACTCTAGAGTGTGAAAGCTTCTGTCTTGCAGCTGAATAAATAACTCCTTGAGTAATAATTTGTTTGCATGCTGTTAATTAGAAGCATAATTAATTTTTGTAAATGATAAATAATGGTGCACAAAATGCCATTCCCAGTGGATGAAATGGCAATAATGTTAAACAAGGAAGAAAGGTGTTCAATGCCAACTACTTAAAATGGATTGTGATGTGTGTTTTCTTCCTTCTGACAAAGTCTTACATTAATGGAAATTATGAATTTGCGGCTGAAGTTAATAATTTATTGGCAAAAATGTGAGACTCCATTAATTATCGTACCCACCCCCCCTTTTAGCTTGGCACATATGGAGCTGGAATATCTATGTTTATCACTGCTTCAAATAAACAGTAGCATAAGTAGATTATTCCCAGCAGAAAGATTTACCCCATGCCCTAATCTCCAAGCAATCATTCACTGATCTAAATGAGCAGTTACTTAAACCACAAAGAAGGGGATGATAATTAGCCAAGGAAAGCTAGGCAAACTTATTTAATTTTCCCCCAAATAATATTTTTCTGTGTATTTCTGATTTCTTTTTAGTTCTATCTTCCTCTGATTCTCTTTGTGCAGTGCTGAAGGGCTCAGCCTTACCAGGGAGATCATGGCAATCATTTATCCCTGACACTAACCCTTGAGAATGACTCACAACAAAAACTTTTCAAAAGCTCCCAAGCTCTGATTCTGAGCTAGAGAACCTTTGGTTACACTGGATATGCTTTGGAGCCAGGAAGGCTGAAGTAGGTGGGGCAATGAGGCCAAGTGGGTAGGGATGGGTTTTTCAGTTTTTCCTTATGTGGAGGGACTTTTCCTTAATAGAGAGGGAGTTTGTTTTCCTAGTGTGTAGACAGATTCTGTGTACCTATGAATGTTTATTTATTTATTTTATTTATTATTTAAATTTATATCGCTGCCCATCTCCCCCCAACAGGGGACTCTGGGTGGTTTACAATAAAAGTATAATAAAAACCTATAGACCTAAAATTACAATCTAAAAATATAAATAAGATAATAAATGTAAAATCCAAGAGGAGATGGAATCACAATCAATAGGGGGTGCTATGGTGCCAACCACTCCCAGGTGGAGCTGTCACCCTCCCCATCCTAAGCAAGGCAGCAGAACCAGGTCTTCAGTTTCTTCTGGAAGGCTGGGAGCAAGGAAACCCATCTCAGCTCTGGGGGCAGAATATTCCAAAGGCTGGGCACCGCTGCAGAGAAGGCTCGCCTCCTGGACCCCGCTAGGTGAAATTCCTTTGCTGATGGGGTCCGTAGCATGCCCTCTCTGTCTGATGGGGTGGGGCAGGTCAATGTTATGGGGATGAGACAGTCCCTCAGGTAACCTGGTCCCATGCCATGTAGGGCTTTAAAAATAATAACCAACACCTTGAATTGGACCTGGAAGCAAACTGGTACCCAATGCAGCTCATGTAACAGTGGTGTCATGTCTGCTGATTTTATAGCACCAATAACTGTCCGTGCAGCCACATTTTGGACCAGCTGAAGCTTCCGGATACTCTTCAAAGGTAGCCCCATGTAGAGCGCGTTGCAATAGTTGTTTTCTGACTCATCATGGCAGGCAACCATGCTACTGAATTTTTGCAACTATGATTGGAAAAGAGTCTGGTGGTCCTATGAGCATCATTGAGGGGTCCTATGTTGTCCACTCTAAGTCTAGCTGGATTGGGGGGGGGGAATGAAGGCCTCTGCAAAAGGAATGAAATGGAATTTATTAGCAGAACAAGGTCTGAAGACTGTGCAGAAGTTCCATATTAGCTAACTAGCTAACTAACTATTAGCTAGCTAACTTGGTCCATGCATTCATTAGGTTGCAATGCATGTTGCCAGGTAGGTGATCCTTCAGACTGAATACTTTTCTGAATTGTGGTTGATTCATATAAGAAATGCCACATGAAGTGTAGCATAATGGTGAAGTGGTTGGAGTAAGATTAAGAGGACCCAGGTTCAAGGCCATCCTTAGCCATGGAAGCTCCTTGGGTGATTTTGGGCCAATCCCTTTCTCTCATAGAGAGAATCTTTCTCAAAGAGTTGTTTTTAGAGGGGAAAATTGGAGGAAGGAATTCTTTGTAGGCCACCTTTGACCTTTGAAGGAAAGGGGTGGTATAAATCTTGAAAACAATAAATAAGTAAATGCATATATAATTGACATCATTAAGCAACTTATACTTGGGTACTTGGATACAAAAGTAAACATGCCTTTTGTAAAATTTGCAAAATGAAGCCAAGGATATACCAGCTTCAAGGGCAGAGGAGCATTAGAAGGACTTTTCTCCCAGATTTCACGAGCAGGTTGATGGGTTTTCCACCAAATACTAACTCTCAGCTCCTAATGGTAATCTTTGCGAATAGTTCATCAATACTTTGGGGCACACTTTCTACTCTATGGTCTGCTCAAGACTTGTCTCTTCTACCATTGTTAAAGTTTCATCCATGTTCCAAGGAAGACATAAGTGGTTATGATAAGGATGTCCTTCTGATTTTTTTCTATTCACTTGGATGCAAAACCTGCCTTAGAGAAGAGGCATTGACTCCAGATTCTCATCCTCCTCCTCCTCTATATTGATTTGCCAAACACTTGTTTTGAACCTATGAATCAGGTTGTTCTCAACTTTCTAGCTCAATCACTTGCTTCAGAAAGAACAGTGGTGAGAACTTGCTTCATATTTCTCTGGTAGCTTGTTTCTTTGTGTGATGTCTGTGATTGTGCACTTCTCCTGGGAAAATAAGCACCTTCCAAACTTACCAACTTCAGTGATTCCCCCACCATCACATTCTCACTTATATTTATTGGGATTTCTAACATTTCTTCTCTGTGGGGTACTTCCAATTGGCTAGGAGGATGGTTTCATTTTTCTCTACCTCTCTTTTCTTTTTCTTTTTAACTAATTTTGATTCTAGCCAGCCCATATGGGGAAGATAACTTTTGCTTTAATGCATTGATGCTGACAAGAAAATTTCATTATCTCAGAAGATCTCAATATACTTCACAGACTTCTACCAGAACACATACTTTGATAAAGGCCAGCATGACAGGTAATAACAATGGGATGTCATACAAACTTGCTTTAGGACCAGTTTGTGGCTGTATTTGGTGGGGGGTAGGGGTAGGGATGCTAAAGGCTGCAGGGATAGAAGAGAATGGGATGGAGTTCTCAGGTCCTTTACACCTTGGAAGAAGGAGGATAAATTAAGGGGTTAAGTATTTTAAATGTTAGTAGATATGTGAAATCTTCCAGAGACCTCACTGCACATGTTTTCCTTATCTCTGTCTTCAAAATTAATAGGAAAGCCATGCTGGCATTAGTCAGCAATTTGCAGATAAATTTTGGTTGACTATTCCCCCTCCATCCTGCTGGCAGCTATGCTTGTGACATCATTCCAGGCACTGAGGGAAATGTCCAATGCCAGCTGCCCCAATGTGGCTCCTAACTAAACCCAGAGCTTCAGGACTTTTAGTTGAACGCAAGCTGATCTTTTCTGGGAGAATATACGTAGACATAAATTGACCAGCCAGATACATGAGAGAGCTGCCCAAGTTGGAGATGAGAATATCTGGCCACCTCCTGTCTCTTGACCTTCTCCAACCTGCTGCTCCAACCCTAGGTGGGACTTTTGGAAGCCAGGTTTGAAAGCAGTTCCAGACTGCTGATTGCTAGAACAATTCTATTCCGATAGACTATACTTTGACTGTGAACTTCCTGGAACTGAAGTTTACCCAGACAGCCTCTTTGCAAGCAGACACCAACCTGGTTTGCTCACTTGCATTCTTTGGATACCAGGAAGATACCTACACATTCTGTTATGTTCCCTGAAGTCATTACTCACAACTCCTTGCTTTTCTGCTCTTCAAATCCATCCACAAGTAACTTTCATAAACACTATAAACACTGTGTCATTTGGGAGGAGGGGCTGAAAAAATAGTAGTATTAGTCTTCCAAATGCCAAGAAGAGGCAGAATTATGGGAGGGCTGTGAGGCATTATGGGAAAGGTGAGCAAACACCTCCTTCAAGAGTAAAAGCATTACAAGTTGGGGAAGATGAATGTTTCATTTCTGGCCATTTCTAGGGGATAGAAGCACTGAGTCATGTGCTTCCATGCTGGACATACACATTCCTGAGAGTTCTAGTCCTGCCTTAGGCATGAAAGCCGGCTGGGTGACCTTGGGCCAGTCACTTTCTCTCAGCCCAAGAGCCAATCAGGCATGATAGGAGTGTTCTAGTCCTGCCTTAGTCATGAAAGCCTGCTGGGTGACCTTGGGCCAGTCCCTCTCTCTCAGCCCAACTCATCTCACAGGGTTGTTGTTGTGGGGAAAATGCGTTAGGTATGTTCACTGCCTTGAGTTATTTATAAAAGAAGTAATAAAGGCGGACTTCCAGCATGGAAGAACTGAATCCAGATAAGAATATTTATCTGGATTGTGTTTAGGGTTTCACTGATTTCATTTATCTTGAACGATTTGGATTAAGATTATTAAGGTATAAGAAAAAAATAATAAATGTCTGGTTTTGGGTTTAATATGATTAAGATTATTAAAATTGTTATATTATCAAGTACAATGGCAGACAATTTATATGTTTTTTTAGTTTGATCTTTATTATAGTAGACAGAAATGCATAGAATAGTAATAGGAAGGAAATAATTAAATACATGTTATCTTTGGGGGGGGAGTTGATTAGGAGGTTTATACATATATTTTCTTTTAATACAAGGGGAGGGAGCAACTGTATTTAGTGATTTTTATAATGTGCCAATGGAATGATTTATAGAAGTAATGTGATTTTGGTTTAATACAGAGTAAGAGATTGATTATGGAAAATTGTTGCATATCCTTGCTGTTAAAAGTTGGAAGTCACCTCTTTTTGTAATTTTGAAAAAATTTCTCTTGTGTTTCTTTTTTAGTTTTTTTCTTTTTTTTCTTTGTAGTTTTTTGTTTTTCTGTAGGTTTTATCTTTGCTTGAAACTTAATAAAATTCTTATTTAAAAAGTAATAAAGATGGGATAGAAAAGAAAGAAAGAGAGAAAGAAAAGAAAGAAAGAAAGGAAGAAAGGAAGAAAGGAAGAAAGAAAAAGGAAGAGAAGGAACTGTTGAAAACCATACTTGGTAAAAGGTTTAGATGGTCTGAAGAACATACTGAGGAAAATGAGGAAAGTTACAAAATGTCAATGCCTTGATTTCTTTTCTTTCATTCATGTTTAGCTCTAGATATAATCCAGATGGCTTTAAGTTTTTTTTTAAAGTTTTGCTTAGCCGTTTATTTGCTTTTTGTACTCCTTTTTCAGTTTTTTCCCTTGTTTTCTAGCTATTTTTGTCTTTTTTTTTCTTTTAGGTAGTTTAGTACAGTTTTTTTCACTATATTGTCTTTTATATACAGTAATGGCGTAAGTTTCTTAAAGCATATAGACTTTATACAGTAGTAATATGGTTATGTAGTAAATTAGCTATTTAGTTTATATGTAATACTATATACTAATAATGTTTTTTTTCCCCCAAGAAATGTTAATTGCTATGTTTGTAAATTTTGAGAACACATTTTAACACCCCTCTATCCAAGTTGGCTTGAATAACTTGCTTGATAACATCTGGAATGTCTTTATTCTCTCATTTTCATTTGATCAGATCATAGTTTTAGTTTTACCCAAGTACTTGTTATATAGCTTTTCTTCTTTTCAGCAAAGATGTGCTTACAACGTGATTCTGGTTTTATCTGAAAGGAAGGTGTAATATCAGAATGGGAGATTGTGACCCAAGAGATGAGGCTGAGCTATAAGTCTTAGCATTCCTCATCATTGGATGTGCTTCCTGGTGGTGCGGACAGCTGTAATTCAGTGGCTTTCAAAATTCCATAGGATTTCCCGTTCTGGTACAATATGCATCTGCTGTGCTTGGCTCTAGCATGGATGTAAATTTCTATGCCTGGCACTTAGAACATGATGGCTAAAGCAGGGCTTTTTGGTAAGGAAGCCCTGATTGGCTGTGACCCTATATTTCTCAATTGACTTGATGAAGTCTGCAGACTTAGAAGAGAACTCTAGAATACTTGCGCAATTTTACTTTATAAAGCCTTTCTTTCAGATTCTGCACTTCCAAAGCTTTTGACATCACATGGGAGCCTAAAGGCTTTCTTTGTGAGTTTAATAACAGAAATAGACCATCTATACACACACAGACACAAACACTCCCCTTTATAGTTCACTGGTATTGTCACAGCAATATAAATGGCCAGTTCTCTTTTATTCTGAACTGCCAAGGCCTTTCACTGCTCTAAAAAAAAGTGACACTGTCCAGGTTTACCTCTTCTCTTCAATCCGCTTCCCCTCTCCTTGCCTTCCCAAGGTTTCCTTGAATGTGACGGATATATAGTAGCCATGCATTCTGTATTCAGCTGTTAATCTGACAGCTTCTTCTTCTTCCCCTGAGAAAGCTTTTAGCAATTTGGATGGGGGTGGTGGTGAATCCCACCTCCTCCCCCACCCAGCAGCCTCCTGTGAACAATGCTGCTGTTCAGAAGTCTAGAATTACTCTGTTTGACCTCTGTCTCAGCATAACAGATAGCATGCATCACCACAGCCTATATGGAAGTCCACAGCTCAAGTCAAAATAGTTGTGCAAATTACAGGAGTGCACAAGAGAAGTGGGGCATTCTGGGAAGGCAAGCTCAGTCACTGCTGAGCTGAACTGCTTTGGCCTTTTGCTTTTTAAGAGCCAAGTAATCACGTTTCCTTGGATTACCCCAGCCCAAGATATTTTGCCCTCTGAAGCAAAGAATATAATGTCATCTTCTTCCCTACCATATATGGAAGCCCATCAGAATTGGTTGAACCTTATTTCAAGAATAATGATGGGGAAGCATTATGTGTTAGGCCTCTCAAAAACAAGGGATTTTTAGAAGCAGAATATGTTATGTGTACTGCCCTTTAACACTTTGGCAGGACCCATTTTTTGCCTGAGAGCCAGTTTGGGGTAGTGGTTAGTGGCTCCAGACTATAAACCAGAAGAGCATGAGATCTACTTTACCTAGGCATGAAGCCAACTGGGTGACTTTGGACCAGTCCTTCTCTCTCAGCCCTAGGAAGAAAGCAAGGGCAAGCCACTTCTGAACATTTTGCCAAGAAAACTGCATGGTTTTTTTCCAATTTTTCCAGGAGCAGGTGGAGAGAGAACTTTCTTCCTATTTTATCTATCAGTTGGAGGCAGTACTGCATCAGTTCCTACAATCCTGATTTACTAGGGGCAATACTTTCTAAAATATCCTTCAAAGGATTATTGGGACTACCAGATCTGGGTTGCAAAACTGTGGGGAATCACTGGATGGCAGCAAATCCTTAACTGCCATCTTGAGTTTGTTTGGAATTTTGCAGCTTAAATGTGGCATTTGTGGGGTGGTTGTAGTGCCAAAGCAGGCAAGATGGCAGATACAGGATCATGAAGCAAGCTGGTATCATTATGCCATGTCGGCCATATTCTAAGACCTCCCATGAACGCTGGTGCAGATTTGGTAGCCCTAAAATCAGTCCACACTCCACACCAGGTCATACTAAAATTAAAAGTCCAAATAGATTTCAAGCACTAAGCCTTTGCCAGGGGACACTCTAAACTTCCTTACTGATTAAAGTTCATGTTCCTTGTCCACCTTCTATCTAGCCTTGCAAAGCTCATTGAGATGCCCAAACTCTGTGTACCTCAGTTTGATTCCCAAAAGAAACTTAAGCAAGAATTTGCATTTCTGGATCTCTCAAGGTAAATAATCTATATCATGAGTAAGCAAAATTCAAGGGTCATTGTTTAGTGCCTTAAAGTCTTCAGCATTCCCATAAAATAGAACTAGATTCACACAATATCTCATTCTGACTTTAGTTCCAAAGCTTGTCTGGATATGGTGAGGAGATCCTCTGGCTGTCTGGATTTATTGGAGCTTAACAGCCTACTTGGCCAATGGTCAAGGATGACAGGAGTTCTTGGTGGAAGGCACAGGTTTGTCATCCTTGTTGTAAAGCAACTTTATTTGGTTTATTTAGGATGTTGAAGGAAAGAAATCATACAGCATGTCACTGCTAAGGTATTCATGTAAAACCCATGTTCTTTTCACAAATGCTGGCCTTTCAATTACAGTGTATAATTCAGGATCAATAAAAACAGTCTTTGCTGTTGTTTGCCCAATAATTCAAGTCACAATAAGAATAGACTTCCCATTATCATTAAAGGCAAGGACACCCTGTTTATTTCCATAACAACTTTTAGACATTTGTAATAAATGTTTTGTTTGCTTTCACCCCCAACATTCAATTTCAAACAATGAAATGTGTTTGTTGAGAGAAAATAAAAACACTTTGCCCCCAGTTCAAAACAGTATGTTCATACTGACTTTCAAGAGATGGCAAGTTAGATTAGGTTCTGTGAAGGCTGTGGAGTCCTTGCTGCTCTCTGAGCTTGGTTGTGTGCTTGCAGACGTTTCATGACCCAACTAGGTAACATCATCAGTGTGAGTGAGTGTGGGATTTGTCCCTGTTTGTATACAGTAGCTTGCCCTGCCAGTGTTGGTGGACTGTGGTTTCCTCCTTGGTAGTTCCTTAAGTGAGTGACCAGAACACATCCTCTCCAGCAGCCAACACCCAGATAAGCAGCAATTAACACCAGGCAAACTATCAAGCAGAAAACAACACCCTAATCAAGGAACTACCAAGGAGAAAACTACATCCTTACCAAGACTGGCAGGACAAGCTACTGTATATCAAGAGGGAGCAAACCCCACACTCCCTCGCACTGATGATGTTACCTACTTGGGTCATGAAATGTCTGCAAGCAAACAAACAAGCCCAGAGAGCACCAAGGGCTCCACAGTTCAACCCTGAGCTACATACACATTCTCTTCTATTGCAATCAGTGAAGACTATCCAATCTTGGTTGACACAAATACAGATGACCACTTGATGGCAGCAAAGAGATACAGAAAACTCCAGCACTTTTCCACCATCTAATGGTCCTTTGGAGTTTTGCAGTTCAGATCTGATAGGTTGCAAACGAATACAAGCAGCAGAGGGCAACTTGGTGAGTTTCTATATTGCATTTCTACTTCTGTGGCTGAGGCAATTCTAGACATTTTCCAGCTTGAATATTCACTGATTCTATGAATACCAACAATTCATAAAGTTGTTTGTTTGTTGCACTTTCCTCCCTCTTTATTTAAAACCTTTTGAAACAGCTGCACAGGAACTTCCAATTCATCATTAAATTTTATCTTGGGTCCAGCTGCCT
Source organism: Candoia aspera (assembly GCF_035149785.1). Lineage (NCBI taxonomy): Eukaryota > Metazoa > Chordata > Lepidosauria > Squamata > Candoiidae > Candoia > Candoia aspera. The sequence continues at coordinate 19,603,271 of NC_086163.1, read as the reverse complement.
ATAACAGCAAGTTTGTAGCAGTTTGTTGACTATTATCTCTTGGGTTCTACAAGCTACTGCAGGAGTAATTAAAGAGAACAGATTTCCCCTTGTGTAGCACCTGCACTATCTTGGGGTGGGTGAGTGGGAGCAGGATGGGAGAAATAGATACAAGTTTCATGAATGGTCAGGATGTAATGAGGAAAAATATCTGTACTTTTTTTTTTACAGTGTTAATACATAAATTCATTTTTAGACCACAGACCATTCCAATTTAATGTGCAATCTTCTCTAGGCAAGGGCAGATGTTAATGCTGACTCTCAAGCTTGTCTAAATAATTGCACAAAGCTAAAATTGGGTTTCCTTGTTTGTGGTTGAGGAAATCAGCCACCCTGGTTTATGGTCCAGTGTGTTTTGTGAACTCAGCCAGTTGTGATTTGTTTAATAAATCATAGTTAATCAAAACAGTGCTTACAGCATGTTAAACACATTTAGTAACAGCTATTGGAAAACAAATGAGATGGCCAAGAGGTGAGAATGAATGTCCTGTCTTTCATGGTCCGAAGTCTCTATGGCTTCCCGTGTTTCAATTAAAGCCTAAGAGAAGGCAGACCCCACTTGGGGAAGGTCTTGACCTTGAGAGATTTAGAGCATTTCTTCTTTCCCTGGAGAAAAAAATCCCATCCATATCATTTTAATAGAATCATAGAGTTAGAAAGTACCATAGAGGTCACCAAGTGCAGCATCCTGCTCAGTGCAGGATCCACTAGGCCATCTCTGACAGATGACCATCCAGATCCAGCTTCTGTTTGAAGATTTCCAGTGAAAAAGAACTCACCACTTCATATGGTAATCCGGTCCATTGGCTGACAGCTTGTACCATCAGGAAATTCCTCCTGATGTCTAACAAGAATCTTCTTCCTTGGAGATTTAACCCACCGGTTCCATGTTAAATCTACAAGGTTTGTGCAGCAGAAAATAAATCCACTTCCTCTTCTCTGTGACACTTTTCACATCCTTTCTGTAGGCTAAACATACCCAGATCCTTAACCATTCCTCCTAAGACTTTGTTTCCAGACCCTTCACCATCTTAATGGCCATCCCCCGCACTTGCTCCAATTTATCACTGTCATTTTTGAATGGTGGTGCCCAGGACTGGACACTGCTGCCTATAGACTGGGTGGACAATTTTGAAAGTCCATTTGTCTACAGAATTAAAATGCAAGTGTTCATGCTTCCAGAATCTTGACTATTGGCTATGTGGGGAAAAGATTTCTGCAACTGATCATTGGTTCTGCTGTAGCTATAGTTCCTCTGACACTTGTCAGCTGATTTTATTATTCAAGGAAGCAAAAATCAGAAGTACAACAGAGAAAATGGTGGGTTAAGTATAAATATGCCCTTTGGAACTGAATGCTCTGCAACCAGTATGATTATAGAACAACAAAACCTTAGAACAAAACAGACAGTGCTTTGAAAAGTTTCCACTCTCATTTATTGATAGCATTTGGCCTTATCTGAGTGGTGCTTTTGCGTACTGTTTGTTTACATCAGTTTCTTCTGAAAAGGATCGTTTAGGTAATCATAAATATAGCCTTGTGTAACCAAAAGGCCTAGAAAAAAGAAAATACATTTTGATGCATTCAGATTTAGTACTGAACTCCTTGGAAGTAAGACTACCATTTGCAAGAATGATCGCTATGTACTCATTTGAAATCTTGGTATGGAAAATGATGTCCTCCTTCTCCGCTCTCTCATATCAGAACGGATTTTTTTATTCTTCTGTATTCATTTTTTTTAAAGCAGAATCTTAAATAACATGTTCTGCCATCTAATTGCAACTATGTAGCCACAAGAAGTACTTGTATTCCAGTTGGCAGTTGCCAATGAGCAAACAGGGTGGATGGATCCCTGTTATCAAGAATGAAAAAGCACAAAGCAAACTTTATGAAACATTTAGTTGTTTGACAGAACAGCAGGGCTTGGGGCTTGACCTTGGAGCTGTAGAAATGGGAATTGATCCACTGGAGCGAGTACAAAGCCAGCATTTTGGTGCTAAATGTAAATTGTTAAGGGGGGAAAAAGAAAGAAAGGGAAGGAGCGCGAACCCAGCACTGAATAACATCTGCCTTGTAGTACGCCTTAATCAGCACAGTGAAAAATGAAAGTTTAACGATCGAATGTAGTGGCTTCTAAGTGAAGGATAAACAAAGGATGAAAGAGTTTCCTTGCATGGGCTGTAACTGATGGCATGAAAAATGTCAAGAACCATCTGCTTCAAAATTTATCCAAACCGCCATCAAGTATTCTAATCCAGCTGAACGGCAATACAACTAGGGCAAACCTATGTAAGTTGCTGAAGGCTTATCAAAAGAGCTGTAAATAAAGAAGGGAGAAGAGAGGGATGCTGGGAGGGGGAAGTGACTCCCTATCAACCGCAGAACCACAGATTGTGGCCAGATTGCCGACAGCTTTGAAATTCAGGTCCATTTCTCAAGTCTGACAAACTGTACTAAATGGTAAAATGGATTTTTATGGCTTTCAGCCATTTTGCATCCCAGTTGCTACCAGGGCTGTGGCTGAGGGGGGCACTTTCCTTTCTTCTTCCAAAGATGAGAGAAGTGAAGCTTTGTCTCTTTTTTGTAGGTGACATTTCTGGACTTCTGAACTTTCCAATCCCCTTCGGGTGGGTTGTGTGTTTGTGTATTTTAATAATACAAATACAAACTGTAAATGAAATTTTAAAGGGTGATGGAAGGAAGGAGAAGGAAGATATTATACGTTTTCCCCCAATTCCCCGCTGGTTCCTAAAACAATTGATAAATCTATGACTTCTTCTCCTTGCTCAACAGTATCAATTCCTTGGATAAATGTTTACAAAACTATTAGAATGGTGGCGGCATTTCAGCTGAGAGCAAATGTAGAATGGTGGACTGGGGACTAGAGAAACCCAGGTTCAAGTCTACCCTAAATAATGGAAGCTCAGTGGGTGATTCTGATGTAACAATTGTTCAGTTCAATGTACCCCACACGGTTATTGTATACACCACTTTGATCTCCTAGAGGAAATGCAATGAATGTATAAATGTAATGAATAAATGAATTAATTCAGGATGCTGATCCAATAGCAAGTCCCACTGAGTAGGAAAGTTCCTAGTATGGAGAAAAACATAGTAGAATCTTGTAGAAGCCTAGGCAGAAGTCCTATTGAGTACAATTTATTTTCCAAGTAAGCATGTATAAAACAGGAGTAATGTTTCATCCAAGGGAGTCACACACTCACAAAAACAAAATAAAATATAATAAGGTAATAAAAGGCAGCAAAGAGTGGGCAAACAATAATTAAAGCACATCTGGTAATTCATATGCCAATTTTAGAATTTAAAATGAAGAGGTATCAGAACAATGCAACTGGCTCATGGTTAAAATGTTTCTTCTTGCTCTGTCTCTACATTATCATGTGAAGGGAGATCATATCTACTCTGAGAGTTTGAACCATGACTTCCTCTTCATTTCTGAAGAAATCCACTCCAGTTTTTATCCTACAATTTCAGGGGGAAAGAATCAATCAACCTCCTTATCCAACAGCCAGCCCAACAATCTTACCATGTTACCCTGATAACTGCATAATCTGGCCTCAATTCATCTCCAGTTTTATTGACCAGCTGCATCAACAGTTTCCCAGGAACAAGCCAATTTTTTACAGTTTTATTGTTATGTTGTATAAACATTAGCTACAATTTATACAGAACATGCATAACCAGGCACACCTGTTCAACAGAGCAGGTTTGAAATACACTTGGTATTTGCAAACCGGTTAAAATTAAAGAACCGAAAGCTTTATTGGTTTTTCTTTTGAGAAGTTTTTGAAGAGTGAATCTAACACAGGAAATAAAAGCAACCTGAAATGGAAGTTTAAAGAGAAAAAGAAAGGAGGAGATTGGAAATATTATCAATTGGAAATAACCAATCATTTAATGGACTTGTATAATCTGGAACAAAATGAAAGGAACCATAGGCTAGCCCAGCCTTTTTCAACGTTTTGACCCTGGAAGAACCCTTGAAATATTTCTCAGGCCTCAGGGAACCCCTGACCATTCAGGCTCAAATATAGGCCACAAGTTACAAAATTATTATCTTCATTTCATGGGTAGGCCTGTCTATATGCATTAACAGTGATCTTAAACTAAAAATAAAGAACGAAACTTACCTCTTTAATGTGAAGTTGCCCAAATTTGAAATAATGTTTTAAATAAATCGTGATCTCCCAGGGAACCCCTAGTCACCTCTCACAGAACCCTAGGGTGCCACGGAACCCTGGTTGAGAAACCCTGGTCTGACTGGTGCAGAGAGTTTGGTAGGATCACCTGACCTTTTTTTTTGTCTTTAAAAAAACTTCAGATAGGGCCATGAAGTAGAATAGGCTGGCAGATTTGAAACTCAGTTTTGATCTCAACAAATCCTAGAATAACTTCCTTCTTCAAAAAAACAGTGATTCCTGTCTAAGGTTGTAGAGGTGGCGAAGCCCCAAAGGAGAAGGTTTTCTGGATAAAATGTCCGCTCAACGCTTTAATACTCTGGATGCTTCATTTCCCAATTTGTCTCTTTCTTCCAGAGCAGGGGAGAAAGAGAGAAAGAATGTCATAGAGGTGGAGAAGGACTTTTCTGGATTCTTTTACAAATTAAATATGTAAGTGATGCTGAATTTGGGCCCCTTCACTTTCAAGCTCTTGGATCTTGGCCTTAGCAGGAACACTGTAAACCTGATAGGAAAGTTTCATGGGTCTTCTGGAGTCTAACTACTAATACTGCTCTTGACGTACCTATTTCAAGAATATGAATCTTACCTTGGAATCATATCAACAATTTATACTGTACATGCAGGACTCAATATGCCTGAACTCCAAAATTCAAAACTTTGTCCTTATTCCCCTTTGCTCAGCACCACATTTCCACCTTTTTTCAAAGGTTGTTAAAAAGCACAAAATGATGCAGAAATAACCAATTGTTTCACCCGAGTTCCACCTGACCTTCTGTGCATAACTTGTATCAAGATGTTTGCAAATCTCAATTGGAGTGTCGTGTTTTATTAAAATGCACATACATCTCAATGGTGGTATCTGCAGGGCAAACCCAACTTTCCATTATCTTGCAATATTGGAAATATTGGGCCGGAAAGATATTTTTGAGCCAGTTTTAGCCAGTTTCTTCTTCTTTTTCAAGAGCGACAGTAATGGAGACACAGATAAGTCAAGGAAGTCATTTATAGGGGTACTTTATTTTGCCTCACAATTATTTAAGCAAATACTCTCCTGAAACCTGTCCTCCAACATTCTGAACTTATTTAACCCAAGGGGTGGGGTGAGGACTTATGTGGTTGTTGTCGTTTTTATAAAAATATCACACTCAGAAGGCCTCTGAATTACTTTACAATTCCTTTGAGGGTATTTCTGATGTAACAGTGTTGTTGTGAGAGGTTAGAACAGTGTTTCTCAACCTTGGCAACTTTAAGATGTGTGAACGTCAACTCCCAGGATTGGCTAGGGAATTCTCCAGCTGGCTGGGGAATTCTGGGAGTTGAAGACCACATGTCTTGAAGTTGCCAAGGCTGAGAAACGCTGTTAGAGGGTGTGGTTAGGGATTCAAAAAGAAATTCTAACACGTTTTTAGAAAAAAGCCAAAAAATAGTAGCCTCTTTAAAAAAAAAAAAAGAAAATTTGTGAAGAACTCAGACAGAAAGACTGTTTTCAGCAACAAATTAGGAAGCTGTGTTTCCTCTCTCTCACCTTGAGACAAGTTGAGTCTTTGAAATGAGACCATTTCAACTGTCAATTGCTCTGGGATTAGAAATAGACACATGCTTCCCCCGGCCCTGGCAAGTCTGCTGCATTGTGTAGGTTTAGGAGCATATGTGTTTGTGAACTATTACAAAAGTAGATGCTAAGGGGAGAGGATCAGGAGGTGTGTATATGCATATGTATATGTACATATGTATACAATATGTATATGTATATATACGTACCTTCAGCAAAGGATCGTTACCTTGTCGTGGTGCTGGAGCTTGAGCACCTCAATGATGCCATGAGCTAAACCGGGAAGGGCCACCCAAGACAGGAAGGCCATGACAGAGAGGTCAGACTAAATGCGATCCCTGGGGAAGGTAATGGCAACCCACCCCAGTATTCTTGCCGTGAAAACTAAATGGATCAGTACAACCAGAGATATGTCGGTATACCATTGGAAGATGAGACCCCCAGGTCGGAAGATGGTCAAAATGCTATTGGGGAGGAACAGAGGATGAGTTCAATTAGCCCCAGACGTGATGACGCAGCTAGCTCAAAGCCGAAAGGATGGCTAGCGGCCGATGGTGCTGGTGGTGAACGGCAAATCCGATGTTCTAAGGATCAACACACCATTGGAACCTGGAATGTAAGATCTATGAGCCAGGGCAACTTGGATGTGGTTATTGGTGAGATGTCAAGATTAAAGATAGACATTTTGGGCATCAGTGAACTGAAATGGACTGGAATGGGCCACTTCACATCAAATGACCACCAGATCTACTACTGTGGACAAGAGGACCACAGAAGAAATGGAGTAGCCTTCATAATTAATAGTCAAGTGGCTAAAGCAGTGCTCGGATACAATCCAAAAAACAATAGAATGATCTCAATTTGAATTCAGGGCAAGCCATCTAACATCACAGTGATCCAAATATACGCCCCAACCACAGATGCTGAAGAAGCTGAAGCAGAGCAGTTCTATGAGGATCTGCAGCACCTACTGGACAACACGCCTAAAAGAGATGTTATTTTCATCACGGGAGACTGGAATGCTAAGGTGGGCAGTCAAATGACACCTGGAATTACAGGTAAGCATGGCCTGGGTGAACAAAATGAAGCAGGACATAGGCTGATAGAATTTTGCCAAGACAACTCAATGTGCATAACAAACACTCTCTTCCAGCAACCTAAGAGATGGCTTTATACATGGACTTCCCCAGATGGACAACACCGAAACCAGATTGACTACATCCTTTGCAGCCAAAGGTGGCGGACATCTATACAGTCGGTAAAAACAAGACCTGGAGCTGACTGTAGTTCAGATCACGAACTTCTTCTTGCACAATTTAGGATCAGACTAAAGAGATTAGGGAAGACCCACAGATCAGCTAGATATGAGCTCACTAATATTCCTAAGGAATATGCAGTGGAGGTGAAGAATAGATTTAAGGGACTGGACTTAGTAGATAGGGTCCCAGAAGAACTATGGACAGAAGTTTGCAACATTGTTCAAGAGGCGGCAACAAAATACATCCCAAAGAAAGAGAAAACCAAGAAGGTAAAATGGCTGTCTGCTGAGACACTAGAAGTAGCCCAAGAAAGAAGGAAAGCAAAAGGCAACAGTGATAGGGGGAGATATGCCCAATTAAATGCAAAATTCCAGAGGTTAGCCAGAAGAGATAAGGAATTATTTTTAAACAAGCAATGTGCAGAAGTGGAAGAAGACAATAGAATAGGAAGGACAAGAGACCTCTTCCAGAAAATTAGAAACATTGGAGGTAAATTCCAGGCAAAAATGGGTATGATCAAAAACAAAGATGGCAAGGACCTAACAGAAGAAGAAGAGATCAAGAAAAGGTGGCAAGAATATACGGAAGACCTGTATAGGAAGGATAACAATATCGGGGATAGCTTTGATGGTGTGGTCAGTGAGCTAGAGCCAGACTTCCTGAAGAGTGAGGTTGAATGGGCCTTAAGAAGCATTGCTAATAACAAGGCAGCAGGAGACGATGGCATCCCAGCTGAACTGTTCAAAATCTTGCAAGATGATGCTGTCAAGGTAATGCATGCTATATGCCAGCAAATTTGGAAAACACAAGAATGGCCATCAGATTGGAAAAAATCAACTTATATCCCCATACCAAAAAAGGGGAACACTAAAGAATGTTCAAACTATCGAACAGTGGCACTCATTTCACATGCCATTAAGGTAATGCTCAAGATCCTGCAAGGTAGACTTCAGCAATTCATGGAGCGAGAATTGCCAGATGTACAAGCTGGGTTTAGAAAAGGCAGAGGAACTAGGGACCAAATTGCCAGTATCCGCTGGACAATGGAAAAAGGCAGGGAGTTTCAGAAAAACATCTATTTCTGTTTTATTGACTATTCTAAAGCCTTTGACTGTGTGGACCATAACAAATTGTGGCAAGCTCTTAGTGGTATGGGGATAACAAGTCATCTTGTATGCCTCCTGAAGAATCTGTATAACGACCAAGTAGCAATAGTAAGAACAGACCATGGAACAACGGACTGGTTTAAGATTGGGAAAGGAGTACGGCAGGGCTGTATCCTCTCACCCTACCTATTCAACTTGTATGCAGAACACATCATACGACATGCTGGGCTTGAGGAATCCAAGGCTGGAGTTAAAATCACTGGAAGAAACATTAACAATCTCAGATATGCAGATGATACCACTTTGATGGCTGAAAGCAAAGAGGAACTGAGGAGCTTTATGATGAAGGTGAAAGAAGAAAATGCAAAAGCTGGTTTGCAGCTAAACCTCAAAAAAACCAAGATTATGGCAACCAGCTTGATTGATAACTGGCAAATGGAGAAAATGTAGAAGCAGTGAAAGACTTTGTATTTCTAGGTCAAAGATTACTGCAGATGCTGACTGCAGTCAGGAAATCAGGAGACGCTTAATCCTTGGGAGAAGAGCAATGACCAATCTCGATAAAATAGTTAAGAGCAGAGACATCACGCTGACAACAAAGGCCCGCATAGTTAAAGCAATGGTGTTTCCCGTAGTAACATATGGCTGCGAGAGCTGGACCATAAGGAAGGCTGAGCGAAGGAAGATCAATGCTTTTGAACTGTGGTGTTGGAGGAAAATTCTGAGAGTGCCTTGGACTGCAAGAAGATCAAACCAGTCCATCCTCCAGGAAATAAAGCCAGACTGCTCACTTGAGGGAATGATATTAAAGGCCAAACTGAAATACTTTGGCCACATAATGAGAAGTCAGGACACCCTGGAGAAGGTGCTGATGCTAGGGAGAGTGGAAGGCAAAAGGAAGAGGGGCCGACCAAGGGCAAGATGGATGGATGATATTCTAGAGGTGACGGACTCGTCCCTGGGGGAGCTGGGGGTGTTGACGACCGACAGGAAGCTCTGGCGTGGGCTGGTCCATGAAGTCACGAAGAGTCAGAAGCGACTAAATGAATAAACAACAACAACAACATATATACGTACACTAGGTCATTGTGGAGAAATTCATATTAACCTCAACTGAAAGGGAAACAGAAATGCTTGCGCACTCCAAGGAAAACAGAATAGAGTTTGGGATGTAGCTCCCACTTTCATATCATTTTGCAGTAACAGCCCAGGCAACCAATCCCAGCTCCTCTGGGGTCCTTGGTGCTCTCTGAGCTTGGTTGTTTGCCTGCAGACTTTTCATTACCCAGCTAGGTAACAACATCAGTGCACCAAGGACTTCATAGTTCAACCCTGAGCTATATGTATTCTCTTCTATTGGAACCCAGCTCCTCTAAATTTATTTATTTATCTATTTATTTATCTATTTATTGAATTTATATGGCCACCCATCTCACACAAAGTGACTCTGGGCGACATACAACAGTTAACAAATTTTTGAACAAATTGCTTGAAATATCAGGTGGTCAGCAAATCCTATGAGATTATTCCAGGCTTACTGCTGAGACCATATAAATTCTTATGTAAGAAGCCCAAACATTTGCAAGATTTCATGGAAAATGTTGATGTTATCACATTTTGGCCTCCTACATGAATCACTATAGCCACAAGACCGTTCTTTTTTTTTTTTTTCTTTAATTGGGAGACATGGTCGGGAAAGGAGGAGAAGCCACCTGTGGATGTTAAATTATTTAGCTCTGTTCTAGACGGATCACTAATGGAAAAATAAAATGCTTATAATGTTGGTATTTATGGGGAAAGTGCTTTGATAGCTTGAAACTTCACCCAAACCCACAATAAGCTCTGCTAGTCACTCCCAAATGAATGGTTGAAGATGAAAATAAATGACCTCCCTCTACTCCTTGATCAAACATCACATATACAAAGAAGTATTATATGTGGAATATTTTTATGGCAAGTTATAGGAAAACAGCACTAGGGAAACATAAACCACATAATGTTGTGTAACAAAATAGTATTAAGAAGCTCCCTGGAATAATTAAGGGGCAACCAAAAACAATGACCAAGTTTATAAGAGAAACAACATTCCATTAAGTGCACACTTGATTTTCCAAATGCCACCTGCAACTTGTGGTAAGATGAAACAAAGTATTGTACAAATGAGCAACACGCCACTATGGAAGTCAAACAGGAGAACACGAGATCGTGTATAGCAGTTCATATTTTCACTACAGAGGCAGGAAGGAAAAGGGTAAGATTCAGAGCAAAGTTCAAAAGCTTGCTTCTGCTTAGTTTCAAGGCCACATTGCAAGAAAACTGAATATCCAAAAGTAATTTGCAATGATCCACTTGTTCTTTCTACTTTAATAGTTGCAATCAAGTACTCACCGGGAACTATGAAGACATATACAGGACTGAAATATTAAAATGTAATTAGAGAGTCAACCTGTGTAGTGTGAATTGGGAAAAAAAGTTTTTCACTACTTTAGTACCTTTAACTAAAAGCTTCTGTATTTTCAGACATTACCCAATGGTCTGCATCTTCTTGTAATCAATAGAGTGATCGTCTGTGATTTTAAATTCCTGAATTAGGAAGATTTGGGATACTTATTACTCTTTTCCTCACCCAATCCAATCTTTATAGTCTGTATGTGTGTGTATATGAATATGATCACAGTAATCATAATTACAATGGTATGGCTCTTGGAATAGGACTTAAATCTTCTGCATTAAAAAAAATCATGAATGTTTATGATTTTTTTCAAAGAGTGTTCCGCTAGAATTCATTCATTGTTCCATGTTACCTTTATGAATTGGAATAATGTATAATACATTCAGTTCAGAATGGTAACACAGTTTAACTAATACCTGACTTAGAGAGAAATCAAGCTTTATTTAAAAGGTTTTTTTTATATATCCTGAAGGCTTCAGCATTTACAATATGCAGGACTATAATCTAGATAATGGAGTTTAATAAACCGATGCACTGGAAAATTAAAGAGCTTCCACTGAAGTCAGAAACATTTTTTTTTTGTTCCAAAACTCTAGGGTATTTTTACTTATTTTGTGCAGCCTCTGGAACATTCACCATCTTAGCTTATCAGCTAGTTGTTGTTGTTTTAAATAATAAAAAAACCCTCTGTCTCTTTCTGCTGAAATGGAAAAGTCTGAATGATATGCCCTTGGCACAAAACTATAAACTACCTTACAGAATATCTCTTGGCAAAAGTAAGGTGAGATGTGGAGGTTGTTTTGTTGGTTGTTTTTTTTATGAAGTCAGTTTTGACTGAGCTTTTGAAGTTCCTATCAAGTGGAAAGCAACTATCTAGAAATCTCACTATCCATATAGATAAGTGCCATGTCAATCTTCCTAAGTATAAAAGCTATTCTGCATTATCCAAACTGGTCTCCTTATAGCAAGGCGGGTGAAAAGAAATTGTATCCATTTTTGCTGGTTTGATAATACTCAGAGACTTCCAGTGGCACACAGAAAGTTAAATAAATCAATACACTGGGGGTGATAGACCCATGACATTATTTACTCCTCCAGTGACAATCTGTATTATTGGTACAAGCTGACTGGAACAAGCTGACCACTGTATCCATCAATAGTAGAATACAAGACTGGTTTGAAGGCAATAAATAATGAATTTAGAATGAATGCTTCAGATGGCAAATATAGGGAGGGGCATCAGTGACAGTTCTCTAGCTATTCCTATTAAGTCTTTAAAACTGTCTGGAAGTCATAGTTACGTTCCATGCAACCTGTCCTGCATCTCCTAAATTATTCCTCTGCTCTCAGGAGTGATGGGAGATCCTATCTCACTGCCAATGCCAAAGAAAAATTCAGGTGCCAATCCAGTTTTTGTACATGGAATAAAACCAGGGTTGAGAATGCATGAGGTGCAGCATAGACCCTGAAGTCACAGCCATTTTGTACTGATTTGTGAACTTAATTGGGAAGGGAAAGATCTCCTGATTTCTGTGGGTTGAGAAATTTCTTGTGGGAAGGGCCATGCTCTAGCTAGGGGGGGAAAAACAACAACTTCTGGATGTTCAAGCCCATGAAGCAACCTTTCTCAACCTTTTGACCCTGAAGGAACCCACTCATATCTTGGTTGCCTTGTAAGTATGTACAAAAATACCACATGCCACCAATGAAAATTTCACCAATGATCTCTTCTCCTCAGCCAACACTTGTTCAATTCTTGGCTGGAAGGAAAAAAATGATTTTTTTTCTTTTTTTCTTTTTTTGCTCGTCGCTATAGTCTAAAATATCTAATATCTAGGAATTGCAGGGAGAAGCAATCCATGCCAAAGATGTTGAAAATGGCATTTCTAAAAGATACAGGCTGGACTCCTGCAGAAATGACAAGACCTATTTGTCTACTCAACCATGTTTGTCTCACGATTAAGGAGGCTGCCTCGTAGGTTTACCGTGATGAATTTTAACTTGCCCAGGGACCAGAAAATGTGCTCCTCATTGTCTCTGAGAATAGCTGTAGTTTTTCTTCACAGCTGATTGCTTATAATGCTGGACAAAAATTTGTATCTTTCATGTTAGCATTCAGTTTTGTTTCATTTTGTTTTGTTTTAATTCCCACAAGAATTGGAATGTGCGAAGGTAATGTGTAATTGTGAACAAAGAAAGGTGAACAGAGAGATATGAACTAAATGAAATATGTTGTTATATTTCAGTGTTTACAATGAAAATGGCAGGGAAGCAACTTACACATCAGTGTTGGCGTCCTCTGTGATATTCAGGTACTGCCAGTATGTAAATGATGTAAAATTATGTTGGAATTTACAAAGTGAGATAAGTAAGCAGCACCTGCTCCAGATTTGAAGAAAAGTTATTTTCTTGAGAAGGACCATGTCCTCATAATTATTATTATTACATTCCATTCACTTTTCCCTGTTTCTCTGGATTCACCCAGAGAAGAGGCTAATCCTGCTCCGTGTTTGTCTTAATGCTCACAAACTTGGACAGCAAGGAGAGTAGCAAGATGAGAGACCTGGGAAGCTTTGCATGAACCTTGGCAGATGCCCAACAATGCTAGCCAATTATGGTGGTGTCAAAATGAATTGGTAGGACATGGGCTATGAGGCAGAAGATTTGACCTGGTTCTGAGAAGCATCCTCAACTCCTGAAGAATAGCTTGAAACATGGAAATAAAGAGAATATGTTTGTCAACGCTGACCTGGAGACACGAATCAACACAAACAAGTTCAGTCTTCGGATGCATGCTGCTGTAGGCCTGGATTTAAAGTCCTTGAAATTAATTGCTTCAAGCTGAAGCTGGATGCTCCAGGGCTATGAACAATAGCTTTGGTCATGAAAAGAAGCAATGCTAAGGCTGAAAGTCAAGAAAGCTAAGACCAGGTTGGCCAATCCAGACGATTCTTCATGCTTTGTGCTTCCCAAACATAGCAACTGATGTTATTGCTGTTTCCCTCTAAGGAACATTGTAGCTAAGGTTAAGTGACCTGCATCTAGAAAGACACGAGTTTGTACATAACTTTAGCAAATGGAGGGAACATGATACTACTGAAATCATTTGCATTTCTGGTGACAATTTGGATATTCCCACTATATTCCCATATTTCAAACGTGGTGGTGGTGGTGGTGGTGGTGGTGGTGGTGACGGTGATAGCTCAGGATTCTAAAGAAAGTGCTAGTCTGTTGGGAACAACTTTCCACTATATCCATCAATTCCAACCAGATAAATTATAGCTGCTTTGTATTCCTAGGTGCAAAGATTACTGCAGATGCTGACTGCAGCCAGGAAATCAGAAGACGTTTAATTCTTGGGAGGAGAGCAGTGACAGATCTCGATAAAATAGTTAAGAGCAGAGACATCACACTGACAACAAAGGTCCACATAGTTAAAGCAATGGTGTTCCCCGTAGTAACATATGGCTGCGAGAGCTGGACCATAAGGAAGGCTGAGAGAAGGAAGATCGATGCTTTTGAACTGTGGTGTTGGAGGAAAATTCTGAGAGTGCCTTGGACTGCAAGAAGATCAAACCAGTCCATCCTCCAGGAAATAAAGCCAGACTGCTCACTTGAGGGAATGATATTAAAGGCAAAACTGAAATACTTTGGCCACATAATGAGAAGACAGGACACCCTGGAGGAGATGCTGATGCTAGGGAGAGTGGAAGGCAAAAGGAAGAGGGGCCGACCAAGGGCAAGGTGGATGGATGATATTCTAGAGGTGACGGACGCGTCCCTGGGGGAGCTGGGGGTGTTGACGACCGACAGGAAGCTCTGGCGTGGGCTGGTCCATGAAGTCATGAAGAGTCGGAAGCGACTAAACGAATAAACAACAACAGCCCACTTTCATTCTATTCTTGATGGTAGGTATTCTCTGCACTTCTACCAAGCCTTCTGATAAGATGTAAATTAGAGTGGGTGTCATCTGTATACTATCAGATGTTTCATGCATGACTAAAAGTGATTGGGATCACTTTTGATGTCAGTGTAAGTTGTGGTGCAGTGGATTTTCTAAAAAAGTGAAATGTATATAAAAGAAAGCAATGATGCAAGATAGAGGTCAGCTTCTATGTTTGAATAATTATATCTTATCCATGGCTTGTAGCTTTCAATACAATTCACTTCTGACAGTTAAGTGAATCATTTTATATCACAAGCCTGCAAGGACAAATTTATAACTATGATGTTGCACTATCCAACATGTTCATAGTTAAGTTATATAAAACAAGTAATATTTTATTACTGTTAAATGTGGTTTTAGGAATATTTTGTGGAACTGTAGCGAAACCTCATGAGCTTTGCTGTGTATGATCCCCTCTATGCTCACCTACATAGAATTCCAAATTTTTATTTTTTGAAAACAAGTCTGTGGTAATTCTGTCAGATTAGCAGATTAACTATATTCATGACATGCCTTCTCCACTGCTTAGATCCACTTCACGTCAAAGGGAGGACTATGATCCCCCACTTTTTCACATGATTGTTATTATTATGAGAACTAATATGGTGGAAAATTGACGTAGGGGATGAGTTAGTTAAGTTTCCAGTTTTAATGTGAACTTTCTATGAATTGCAGTTCAATTGGACTGCAGTTATAGCCTAGTGGTGGCCCTTCCAACCTTTTCAGTGCAGTTTGCAGCTCATCAAGGAATAATAATACATATATTAGAGAAGAGTATTCCTTCAATCAGTAGTTGAAGCTGTTCTTCTCTCCATTTGATACCTCTGAGGAACGAGGAAGTGCCTTCACACTTGGCTGGACAAGTTGTCCATTCAGGCTAGAATGGATTCATGATGTTCTAAAGCAGAAGAGTGTTTCAAATCACCTGCTTTATGTCCAAACAACAGGTGATACCCATGGGGACAAATGTCCTTGCAGATATTTCCCTTGATATTCACCAAGTTCTTTGTATCCATCTGATTTTCTTTTGCTTAAATTATTAATTTAATCTAAATTAATAAATGAGAAACACCATGCTGCAAAGCAAAACTCTGACCTAAAGGGTCATCTTCAGGAGTGTCTCAGGCCCCACATAATCCTTAGACCCTACAATATAAAAATAATCAGTAGCCGCAACCAGTGATTTATCTGGACATGGGCCCACCTGTTTTAAACCTACTATCCAACTGGGATTGTAAAGGATATCTCAGAGGGGCTAGAGAAGGTGGGAACAACACTTCCTTTTTAGTGTAAATGAGTGCCCTGTCTTCTGGTAGATGGGGGTTTACAGGTCATACCTTCCATGCAAGTTATTTGGGGAAAAGACAAACCTTTTTCCCACAATGTAGCCATATTCGGAGAGCATTCACATGTTCTCAATCATCCAGATAAGGCCACTGGACCAAAGAGGTTGCCTGTGATAATTTTCACTGGCAATGTCAAGCATGGAACATCACATTTCCCATATGCAAAGCTTCGCTTCACAAGTAGACAATAGTTTCTCCTACCATTTCAAAATCCCAGTTCTTGGATATCGTCTCACCAAATACTGACATGGAAAGAGACCACTATCACAGTTCCCTTTTCCTCTTCCTCCTTGCTATGGGCATCTACAGTATGTGGGGTGGGGAGCAAGAGAAAGGAATGGATGAAATGTACAACTTGACGTTACATTGCAAACACTGGTCCTTATATCTTTGCATCACAACGTTGCATAGAAGTACGTAAGAGTGGATTTTCTGTTGTGATGCCCTGACCTGATGCACCTTTCATCCTTTTGATGAAATTTCAGATAGCTATCAATACCCCTGGTCCTTTCTTCTCAGCTTCTGTCTTTGTTCACAAATTTTACCCTCTACATTTGCGGGGTGAAATTGGGAAGGCGGATTGTGAAATATCTGCAGCCTTGTGCATTTTATAAACCACATGCCATTATTTAAATATAATTTTTGGATAAAAGTATTCTTCCTTCTTAAGATTCCTCCTTCCACAGGAGACTGTGATTGCATTGACATCACAACCTTGGAAAACTCTCCCCAGGTATTCTAGGTTGAGTCCTCAGAATAGCTGAAAATAGGAGTGTTATCAGTCCATAGATGTTCCAATGTGTGTTTAATCTGTAAGCCCCAACAATGTTTTAGAGTCAATTGACCTCAATGATTAATTCATCTGGTGTATATCTTAATTGAGATTAATGGACATAATAGCTTGATTAGTGGAGAGGTCTCTATATGCTGTTCAGAGCCTGACCACTCACAATGCACCATAATTTGGAAAACACCCCACAGCAGTCCCTTTCTTTGTGAACAACCCACCCTCCCCATCTATCTCATGAATGTGATTTGTTTCTGCATTTTTCCCTCTGTAAATAGTTGAAGAGTAAGCATATTTTTGAGAGCTGTAAGGAGCATAAGATGCCAGTTGCATTTTAACGATATGGTGTATTATCATTCCTACTGTAGCCAATTCTCTTTTAAATCATGGCAGTTTCTCCTTTAGCCTCCAGCTATAGAATTCTTTTTAAGCCAAGAATGAACTTGGCTGCTTGCCAAGTAGTGAGGGGGGAGAGAGAGGGGTGGGGAGGAAAAAAAAGGTGATTTGGTCCACCAAAATGCTTGCAGTGGCTCTCAGTGATTGAGTTTTAGTAAGACATCTGCAAAACATTTTTTCTCTTCTCTTCTTCCCTCTCCTCCCACAGCCCTCCCCTTGTGAATCTTCATGAGAAAAGCTTCCTTAATCATCCTCAGTATTGTTTGCATCAATATGGTTATTTAACTGCACCCTGGGCACTTGCAGAATAAACAAGAGAATCTCCTAGAGTGTGTGTCTTCATGTGTTTTTAAGTGGCAGGTGCTTAGTCTATATTCTATTCACCTCTGAGTTTGAAGCAACGTTTTTGCACTAATCTCATGATAAACAAGAGACAGGTGATCCTCCACAATGTGCTAACATAGTGTACTAATTTGATTTCCCTAAAAAAGGGGTGGGGTGGGGATCCCCTTTGTGTTAATTCAGATGCTTCCAGTGTTGTTGAAATACAGTTTACACTATTTCCTTAGGCCACCCTTAGGAAGAGAGGAAGTGTTTGATGGGAGAAGACATACATGCATACAAAACAAGAGTGGGAATTGTAACTCAGTGATGGAGCTCCAGCTCTGCATGTAAATAGCCTCATTTATTGATTTATGTATTTATTTATGAATGAAATTTATATGGCTACCCAACTCACACAAGTGCATCCTTAGGTGGTATATATCCAGTCCTTGACTGAGGGCAAGACTGAGAAGGACTGTGGTTCAACTGGTGCAGATTTTCTTCTGATCAGGATAGATAGCATTGGATTAGGTGGAAAGCTTCAGAAGGACATATAGGTACTCCTCACTTAACAACTGTTCATTTAGTGATGGTTTGGACTGACGACAGTGCTGAAAAAACTGACTTACAACCGGTCCTTACACTTACAACCGTCACAGCGTTCCTGTGGTCATGTGATCACAATTTGGATGCTTGGCAACTGGTTCACATTTATGACCATCACGGCATCCCGTGGTCACGTGACTGCCATTTTCAACCTTCCCAGCTGGCTTCTGGCAAGCGAACTCAGTGGGGAACTGCATGATTCACTTCATGACCATGCAGTTCGCTTAATGCCCGCAGTGATTTGCTTAATAACTGCCAGAAAAGAGGTCATAAAATTGGGTCAGATTTGCTTAATGACCACATAGCTTAGCAACCAAAATTCTGGTCCCAATTGTGGTCATTAAATGAGGACTACCTGTAAGTAGTGCCCTGCTGGATTGGACCCCTGGCCATCTAGTCCAGCAGTCTGTTCTCAGTGCCAATCAACTGCACAAGGAAGTCCACTGGTTTCCCAGAAGATTGTCTTCAAAGGCAGTCACACTGCCACCAAGGCTAAAAGTCACTGGTCCCCATGACTTCCATGAACTCTTCCAACCCCTTTTTGAAGCCAGCCAAGCTGGCAGCCAGCAGTATATTTCATGGTAGCAAATTCCGAAGTTAAACGTTTACAAACTGTGTGAAAAAATATTTCTTTCCCTTCACTTGTTGATGAGCAAAATGTCTCTCTTCTACTTTGGTTTGGGGCAGAGCACACGTCCTACCTTACTTTTCCAGTTATAAAGGATCTCTGGACTGGAAAAGACTTTAGTTTCCATAAGCTAACATCAGTGAAGATGTCTTCAGCAGTGGCCTAAGACTGATACATTCAAAAAAGAGAAAAAGAAAGGCCAATGAATATAACTCATTATTCATGTGCAAAGGACCCCAGTTTTCTGGTATTTCCAGATACAGTATACCTAAGGCTCCAGGATTATTTACGTGGTGAAATATTTTCAAAACACATGAACACTGAATTTACAAAAGTCTAAATCTCATAGCTTTCCACAAACATTTTTTTTTTGAGGGGGAGTGTTATAATTTGGTGACTATGCAGAAAAGTCAGTCAAGATTCCTAGTTCTTCTCAGTATAAGAAGTTTCATAGATAATTTGTCTAGATCCACAGGGTCTATTGAGCAGATTTGCCCTTACCACCAATATGGATCTACACCTAACATCTATCTATTCTATCTATCATCTATCATCTATCATCTATCATCCATCCACCCATCCATCCATCCATCCATCCATCCATCCATCCATCCATCCATCCTTTTCCAGTCTATTAACAAGATGAATATCATATCTCAGCATTGATGTGCTTTTTCCTTCTTTCCTTTTTCTACAATAGTAATGAAAGTAATTCCCACCTTTTTGGGGAGACTGTATTGGTTCCTCTGATTTGCTTTGTTCCTATTTCCACTCCTCCCTTATCTGTTTGATGTCATCTGCAGTCCTGCCCAACCTGCTGAGTATTTCAGAATGGAAATTTGTATAAAGAAATAATTATACATAGTGATGTCTGCAACAGTGCTTTTGTTTTAACCACTTTGATGGAAAATATTTGATTTAAATCTGCTCTGGGTATTTTATTCCCTATCTTATTAAAGTTTGCAGCCATCCCTCTCCTCCTCCTCTTCCTCTTTTCCTCCTCCCATAGGGAATACTGTCAAATCTTTTTTTTAACATGACAAGAAATTATCTTCCATTAAAAGATAGCCCTGACAGAACAGAACATTCTGTGGGATTTATTTGTGCAGCTTTCTTAAATGCAGAAGGAAAACCGAGGCATTTTATCCAAAATTAATGTCAAAGCAAAGTCAAAAATATTATCATAAAAGTTAGAGATGTTTCCATTCCAATTAAATGGAGGACATTCTTACTACTCCCTTCTCTAGCTGGAAATCGTTAACAACCGTTTGACTATTCAAGTACACTGAGGCTGATTTGAGCAAGGTTTATAAGCTCTGAAATAAATGCTTTACTTTGATATTATGTTAGGGACTCTGGTATTGTTTAGCTGGCTTTAAAGAGGGATTAAACTAATTCAGTGAACATTGGTTTAGCAACAGCTACATTCCAGAAGCTCTGAATCCAGAGGATGCTAGGAGGCTGCTCTCTGCTGAGAAGGACTGTTAATTTAGTGACAAAGTATCTGCTTTGCATGCAGATCCATGTTCAGCCTCTGTTACTATCTGTTTTAGAAGGTCAAGGAATAGACAACAAGAAAGATTTGAGACTCTGGTTGTTTTTCTGCAGATATTTCATTACCAGGCTAGGTTACATCATCAATGCAAGGGAGAGTGAAGTTTGCTGGTTGTTTATATAGAGTAGCTTGATTGATAACTGGCAAATAGAGGGAGAAAACATAGAGGCAGTGAAAGACTTTATATTTCTAGGTGCAAAGATTACTGCAGATGCTGACTGCAGCCAGGAAATCAGAAGACGTTTAATTCTTGGGAGGAGAGCAATGACAGATCTCAGTAAAATAGTTTAGAGCAGAGACATCAAACTGACAACAAAGGTCCACAAGGTTAAAGCAATGGTGTTCCCCATAGTAACATATGGCTGCGAGAGCTGGACCATAAGGAAGGCTGAGCGAAGGAAGATAGATGCTTTTGAGCTGTGGTGTTGGAGGAAAATTCTGAGAGTGCCTTGGACTGCAAGAAGATCAAACCAGTCCATCCTCCAGGAAATAAAGCCAGACTGCTCACTTGAGGGAATGATATTAAAGGCAAAACTGAAATACTTTGGCCACATAATGAGAAGACAGGACACCCTGGAGAAGATGCTGATGCTAGGGAAAGTGGAAGGCAAAAGGAAGAGGGGCTGACCAAGGACAAGATGGATAGGTGATATTCTAGAGGTGATGAACTCAACCTTGGGGGAGCTGGGGGTGGCGATGCCCAACAGGAAGCTCTGGCGTGGGCTGGTCCATGAAAGCACGAAGAGTTGGAAGCGACTGAACGAATAAACAAAAAAAAGTGCCAACAGTTTCCCAGCTGAAACTGTAGTTGAATTTGTCTATGTGTTGAGAGATTAAGGAATTTCCCCCATGTCTTCTGACTACTAGTTAATGTCTTCTGTTCTAGCAATCTTCTATCTGTCATTCGTACAGAGTGGCTGTTACAGTCTTTATACTGTATGGCAGGTCTAGTGACTATATGTAAACAGCCAAGGGCCCAACAATTCAACCCTGAGCTACATATATTGTTCCCATTTAGCTATTTAAGGGGAAATTGAGGACATTAGGAAGGTTGAGTGGGCTGGCAGTTGAAACTTGTCTGAAAGATTGCCACTGCTGGCCCCTCTATTGCCAGAGGTGCTTGTCTTATTTTTCCTTATTGGAGAGCTGCAATTAGAGTAGTTAATACAGAGTAAGATGAACCACTGTTTAGTCTGGTATGAGGAGCTCACAACGTGTCCATCTGCTGCTGGAATACCTCTTGAGGACCATCTCGCTGACCATTTATAGAAAAGATTATTGGGCTAGGTGGATTCTTTTCTTTTCCTTTTGCAGATGAACATTGAACTGGCTGGTTCAGACTAGATACAAGAACCCATCTATCTTTAAGAACTTGAGCTAATCTTATCTAATCTCTTCCACTTCCTGAAATTCCTAGAACTGCTTGTTACACATTGATTGTGGCTGTAGGGGAAATTCACTTGCATTATAGCTGAATGAGAGTCTTTGGAGAAGTTACTGAAATTCTCTGAACTTCCAGTGAACTATCTACAGATGATTCTCCAGAGCTGTTTCTCCACTATTCTTGGACATGATTCAACTGATAGTGGCAAAATAATATTATTTCTTTTTGATACTTTTGAAGCAACAACTCTTTGTGTAGAATTAAAAAAAAACATGTTTTTCTTTTTCTGGAAGATTTTCATCTTGAGAAGACATAAGGAACTGGAAGGAAAGTCAGGAAGAAAAACTAAAAAAGTTCAGTAGAATGAATAGAAAGAGTTTCTTTTTAAAAAAATTAAACAAAAATTGTGGGAATGCGTGGCCTTCCTGCAAAAGTAAATCATGAGCTTGGTTCTGTGCTAAGCATGGTGTTGGTGCTGGTCAGGAAGGCGTGATATTCTCTGATAATGTCTTCAGGTGGAGATACCCATATCAGCATGTAACATCCTTCCAAAAGCCACCCCTGTTGGCTACCAATTCTTGTAACTCTGCTGCTGCCAGCCTAGGCAATATCTTTAGTGCCAATGTTTTGTTTGGGGGTGGGGGTGGAGTAGCAATGCCATTGTCTCTTTTTGTTAGATTTCTCCTCCCCCGAGATTGAGAAATTCCTCTTAAAAATTCTCTCTCTTCACAGTTGGAGAAGGGGGGTACGAGGTGAAATAGCATATTTGGTCAAGCTTTCCTTTGTAGGTCAACATATGTAGGATAACTTTGTGAAAAAGGCTGGGTTCTATTTTTAGAAGAGCTGGTTTCCTGCAAAAGTCATGGCAATTGTGTGATGAAGCTAAGTTTTCTGAAATCTTTTCCTTTGCTTCTTGCACTGGAAATTCTTCCCTGAGTATTACGAGGTGCCTTCTGCCTTTTAAGCCCCAAATTAAGCATATCAAAGACTGTAATAAATGCTTGGCCATGTGTTTAATCGCTGTAGAAAAAGGCACACCTATTTGTCATTGCCTGCTTTTCAGCTTTTTTCAACAGTGTTGCAAAAGGCAGATGCTGTTTGTCCTGTGGCCGTTCCATTGGCTACAGTGACACCATCAAAGTAAGCAGTAAGGATGTTAATATGATCTCTTGGCTTTCAAATATATCATTACTGATTTATGGCTTAGTGCAAACATGTGGGTTATATCACTTGATGCCTGGAATAATCATATCTCAAATTGATTTTTTTACAAATAGGAACTACAACAAAACTCAGCCAGACTCGCTAAGATATGGCATTTCATTACACTACTCCATTCTGCCTCCATCCACTGCAGTTTTCTCTCCCAATGGCCAGACAACACTTTGGGCTTACAGGGCTGTCCAAATATTCAAAATGGAGATTTGATTCAAGGACAATTTGACTGACTAACAACATAAAATCAGATTTATGGATCAAAGCAACAGCTCAAGCCATTGAATCAAATTGGACCCCTCCAAATTTAGCTGATTCCATTTGGACTTCCACATACATATGTGCTCAAAGTCCTCAGCATCTGAGCTGAATCCCATTGAATTTGTCCAATTCAGTCAACTTAATCCAAATATATCATGATGTCCAATTCAAATGGGATTGATTTTCCAAACTGAATTGATTGAATTGGCTTGGATTTAACTCACAGAGGCTGAGAGGGGGATGGAGATGATTGCAAATCTTCCATCATGGGTGTCACAGGCTTTTTGGATTCATGGGGTTTGATCCAAGACACAGCATATAAGCCATCTCTTGTGATTTTTATTTTTTCTTAGCTCAGCAAAGCAGTTTAATTTCAACTTCTGATTTTGGTATGTAAATATTGATTCCAGAAGTCCTTTTCTCTGCATCCTCAGCTCTCTCCAACCTGAAGTAGAGGTGTGAGTTCTGAAAAGTATGATTTGGTAGAAGGCTGGGGAAAACCACAGTGGCCACAGATTACTGGAGAGACTCTGATGAAAGAGAGAGGACGTTTACACACACTCTTGGACATATTATCACCAAGCAAGTTCAGGAAGACTGCACCCACCCATGAGAATGTCTTGAAAATTATATTCTTCCTGGAAAGAATTTCTCAAGCTAATTTCATCAGCTTGAATGTGAACTGGCACGAGACAATGTCCCACACTCCTGTGAATATTCCCCAAACCCAATCCATCAAATTTCTGGGCTTGGTTTTCTTCTTGCAAATGTTTCATTATCAAACTAGGTAACATTGTCATGGCCAGTATATTTAAAAAAAACAAAACAAAACTAGCAGGCAAAGCAGATAACAACAAGACCTGGCAATGGCTAAGAGCAGGAAAGTTGAAAAAAGAGACAGAGGGGATAATCCTGACTGCACAAGACCAAGTCTTAAGAACAAACTCATACAAGCCAGAATAGAGAAGACAGCAACAGACAATAAATGTCGTCTCTGCAAAGAAGCTGAAGAAATGAAGAAACAGTGGACCACTTAGTTAGCTGATGCAAGAAAATTGCACAGAATGATTACAAACAACAGCATGAAAATTAGCAACAATGGTGCATTGGAATATCTGCAAGAGATACCACTTGCCTTCAAGCAAGAACTGGTGGGGCCACAAAATAGACAAAGTGCTAGAAAAAGAAGAAGCTAAAGTGCTCTGGGACTTTAGAATTCAAACACACAAGCATCTGCCACACAACACCCCAGACTTAACAATTGTTGGTAAGGAAGACAAAAAAGTCTGGATAGTGGACGTCGCAATACCTGGAGACAGCAGAAGAGGAGAGAAAGAAATGGAGAAAATCACAGAATATAAAGACCTGCAAATAGAAGTAGAACAACTGTGGCAAAAGAAAGCAAAGATAGTCCCAATAGTAATAGGCACCTTGGGGGCAATCCCAAAACATCTGGAGCACCACTTGGGCACCACCAGCATTGACAAAATCACCATCAGTCAATTGCAAAAGGCAGCTTTGCTTGGAACAGCTCACATCCTGTGACAATTCCTTTGATATTATTAAACAACATCTGCCTATCCCAGGTCCTTGGGAATGACTCGATAGGTGGACAAAAAGGCCAAACCCAGTCTAAACATCTGGCTGACTGTGTGGCCAACCATAATAATCATATAGTTTTGCATAATTCACAAAGGTGAGCTGGGTAGTTTGCAGCTGTTTTAGAAATGCAGCTGTTTTTCTAGAGGCAGGGCTGATGCCTCTGGAGACCAGAGACTGGTGTCTTGTTCTTAGTCTGTGGCTGAAATTAATTTTCTTCCCAGTAGATCTTGCTCCTATGGTCTTCTAAACCACTTTTAACTAGGCCAGCTAAAACTGGTGAGGAAGAAGCTCAGTTGTTTGGGTTTCTCCCCAGTTAGTTTTGACAATGCCAAAAGACATATCTGAGAATGGATCTTGGATTGTGATTGCATGGATAACTGAAATTTAGCCCCAGCCCTTTGAGATAAAACGTTAATTCAAAACAAGCTTAAAGGAAAAACAGGACTCTATGACAGCTTCCTATTTTGTTAATATTACTGCTTTTAAAAATTGTAAGGCCATATAAGGAAAAGGTTGCAAGGAACCTTACAGATCACCTACTGTAATCCCATGCCCATTGCAGGGATCCACCATCACAGCATCCCTGACAGATGGCTGCCCAGCTTCTGTGTAAACACCCCCAATGAAAGAAAGTCCATCACATCCTGAGAAGTTTGTTTCTTTGTTGAACAGCTCTTACTGTTAGTGACTGTGTTTCCTTAATCCAGACTTAAGGTTTGGTACATTTTATGAACCCAGGCAGGGAGATGGTATAATGAGGTGACCTAACCTTCAAATGTGCGGAGGGGTTTGCTATTTTTAAGTGTTTTCCGTGTTACAAAGTCCCAGCTCACACTGACCTTGTTGTACTATATTTTTTTTGCTGCCAAAAGAACTTGCTTACATTTTGAACTGGTATGACCTATACCAGTGTTTCTCACCCTTGGCACCTTTAAGCTGTATGGACTTCAACTCCCAGAATTCTTAAAACTTAAAGTTGCCAAGGTTGAGAAACACTGATCTATACACTCCTTTGAGCCAGTGTGGTGCAGTGGTTAAGGCACCAGGCTAGAAACCAGGAGACCGTGAGTTCTAGTCCTGCCTTAGGCATGAAGCCAGCTGGGTGACCTTGGGCCAGTCCCTCCCTCTCAGCCCTAAGAAGGAGGCAGTGGCAAACCACTTCCAAAATCTTGCCAAGAAAACTGCAGGGACTCGTCCAGGCAGTCGCCGGAAGTCAACGGTGATTCCAAGGCATATCCTCCTCTCCTACTCCTTTCCATGTTTTAAGAACAGCATAGTAAAAGGTGTCCTCCTTCTAATTTCTGATGAATATCATAAATGAACACATGCTTCTGAATCTGTTGAAAGTTCCTGATGGGAATAGCAACTAGTCAATGACCCAAATTATTCTGGAAATGATTCAGGTATTTTCAAAAGCCTTTACATCTTTATTTCAACAGCCCTGTGCAGATGCCATCTTTGAGTCTCCGCTCCAAAGTTAGGGTAGCAGTGGGCAGCCTCATCCCTGATGGCAGAGGATTGTGGCTTATATGGAAGCCCTTGGGATAAGTCCCTTGCAAGTAAGCCTGGCACTCTGTTTAAGTTTTTGCTCCTCTTGTGTTGGATTAAACATGTGAATCTAATGCCCATACAGGACTTCTGTCTCTTACATTTATTGGAGTTTTACGATTCTGGAACTGGTAGGGTCTTTTGCTCTCTCTAAAGCTGTTTACTGTGCTTTCAGTGGGTATGCTCTTCAATCAAACAAGTGCTAAAATACATATGAGAAACTATTTTCCACATTTAATAAAATCCATTTACTAGGAACGTTTTGTTTCCCCCTGAAAAAGCAGGCTATTACACAGATCGTAAAAAGCTGGCTGGATGGAGAGGGATCCTTTCCATATTTATAAAAATAGAGCAAAATGCAGAAGTGAGCACGTGTGTGTAGAGCTCTGCGCAGTCTGATGCCATTTTCTGGCATTGTTTTGTATATAATACACACACCAGACATATTTTCTTGTTTCTCTTGTTGTTAGTTTCAATTTTACATCGTACTTAGACTGTTTACACTTTCAGGTTAACTTGTATAACACAGAAAGATGGATGCAATGTTTAGTTTTCTTCTCTACACCATTACATTATCGCTGCTATTTGTTTTTGAAGGTTTAATAAAACACACAAGAATTTGGGGCATAGGTTACTGTAGATGAAACTGTCTTCCTTCCTTTGTTCCATAGGTGGAAGGACTGACATTTCTGCTTCTACCCACCCCAGGAATGTCTTCAGGGCATGGTTAAAAAAAATCAAGATGGAGGCCTCAGTGGGGTGATTGAATGTATTAAACAAACTTATAACACAGAGATGGCAGAACGCAACAACCCAAGGACCCTGTCCTTCAGGAGTAACTGGGTTGGACTGCACATAAAACAGGTGGAGATTGGACATTTTTGACCATACCTGCAGAGATCTTTGACTCACACCCACCCCAAGTCCAGCTTAAATAGAAATAACCATAAGAAGGAAAAGCAAGGCTTTTAAAGTTATCCATCAACAGTCACCATTTGGAGAACAGACAGGACAAATACATGCCCATCTGGCCACACAGTTCTCCATTATATTTTTGTTCACCATTAATTCTACTTAAATCAGAGGTGGATTCCCTTTCTTTTTGATAGAGGGTTGACTTTTTCCATTTGATGGGGGCCACTTGGTGGTTAGTGTGAAGCAAAGAATAGACATGGACAAATTCCCAAATGAGTGGAGATGCATCTCTTCTACACCTCCCCATCCCTTCTCCTTTAAGTCTTGGTCTCCTTCCAGCCCCTCTTTAATTTCTCCAGCAGCAGAATATTAGAAAGGGACAGACAGTTTTTACCAGAGGGCTGAATTGTTCTCTTGAGTGGGGCTTTTGACATTAAGCCAAGAACTGCAGGTGGCCCAGGATCTCAGGTTGCCCACCCCAATTTCAATTATAACAATTCTTTCCAAACTTGCATCTCCAGCTATAAATTAAGATATGGAAATTTTATGCAAATCCCAATTCCATCCCATCCACATTTCAAGAGAAACATCCCCTCCTTTTCTTTCTCTAAATATATCTACTCATTATGGAGCTGACCAGGTGTGGACTGAAATATTGACTCCTTTGACTTATCTGACTAATTGTCAAAGCAACAGAAAGAAGTTTTGCCATGAATGCTTGATGCAAATACAGCTGTAAGGTAAACAGTAACCATTCTTTGCTTTTGAGCATCATTTCAGCTGGGAACAGCGTGGGTGGAGGGACAGGAAGCAAATTATATCTGACAATAAAAACGAGGATAAAGATGTTTTATTAAATTTGAATGTGGGATCTGCATGACATGTTTCTTTTGTTACAATTGCATATATTCATGCACAAGCTGTGATAATGTAAATCATCTGTAATGTCTTTTAATTAAGATTTGATCACTTGTGCTTATTGCTTATTATTGTATTACATAAATTACACATTTTCATAATGCACTTGTTCTGTATTTCATACTGTTAAATGTATTAAACACTTTATAATGGAAGCATGGATTTACTTTGCCACTTGAATATTCTCCCCTGGAGAACATGTGCAGAGCTGTTCCATCTATAACACATGGCAGGCTGCAGTCCAGCTGCTTGGAAGAAATGGCAGCTTTGTTCAATTGCCTTCTATAGATGAAGATGGCTTCACAAGACACACATAACTATTTCTTACTGGTGGCATCAAATAGTTTCTTGTATGTGGTGGCTTCGAACAGTTTCTTGTATGTTTGTGTCTACCATCTCTGGGCTTGACCTAAATGCTATTTTTTAGTTTTTATTTTTAATGGATGGCACTGATCCCACTGAGTACATTTTGCACCTACCTTCTCCAGCTAAATGTTCCAGATGATTGAACTTCAGGTCCTACAATTTCCAGCCAGTGTAGCTGATAGCTAATTACAGAAATAAATTTCAGTACACCAGGAGGATATCTAGATTGGGGAAAGCTGCCTTAAATGATGTTTAGAAAGAAGGAAAGATATCCACTTCTTCTAATGTGGTTGGTTACCACCCATAGACTCCCAAGGTCTCCCAGGGCCTTATTACCATGGAAATAAATCTCCAGTATTAACCTGTCTTTTGGCAAGAATGGCCCACTTCACCATTGCCTGCTCTGCATGTTGTGGTGGTTGCTGTTCCTCTTATAAGGAAACGGTTCAGTTTTAGCACTGAATCTATGGGAGAGAAATCTTCATCATTGAGAATGACAAAAACACTCCAAGGTTATCTGAGGGCTGCTTAACCCCAGCCCAGCTGAAATGGCAGACCAGTCCTCTATACTCACATTCATCCAGTCCATACTTAGTACTGGTGTTCCATTGGAGAAAGTGTGTCAAAGTGAGAAAGATGTTTGATGCAAACTCTGCTCCTTCGGTATGTGCGCTGACATACATAAGGGTCAAGGCTTGTATTGTGACATAATCCGCCATGGAAACCTATGATGCTTGCTTTTCTTACAGAACATGTGCATCTTGGGTTTCTCAAATGAACAGCACAGCACTATACAAATATCAGTGTCTCGAAACAACACAATGTATTAAGATTTACAACAACATAACAAAAACGAAAGAAAATCTATTTTCCATAATCACAAATTGTATACCTACTTATCTTACATAATCATGTATGGATTCTATGTTTTTGTTTTGAATCTCTTTTATTTGTAATGCTAAAAAAACCAAACAAGCAGTTAATTCATTTTTTGTGTTAGTGCAATCCTAATATCTGGGGTCCATTCAAATTGCCTCTCCTATCCTTGTTTGGTGAGGCTACTGCAGAGTTAGAATGATCTCTAAATAAAGAAATGGCTTTAAAAATAAAATAAAAGGAACAGCACACTTCAGCTGGGCTCATAACTCCCAACTGGCAAATTGGCAAGACAAATTAAGACGAAGCAATTGTGAGATTCGCTTAGCATATTATACAAACCCAGCCATTGTGGCCTACATATTGTGGCTGATAGCTTACTGTGTTGTGCAAATCTACCCAGTTGTGCTTGTGTCAGTAAACCATGACTTAACAAACCATGGCTTAGCATAAAGGGTGATCTTAGGTGTTTGGGATCTCCCTCTTTGTTACTGTGGGTGGCTTTGCCATTTAGATCACAAAAAGAGTTTTCCATAAAACTTTCTTGTGTTAAATGAAAGTGCCAAATTGATTAAGGATGCCTCATTTACAATTGGACACATTACAGGAATATTTCTCTGGGGTTCTGAAGTTATCATGCTCAATAATTTGATAAGCATATGAAATTTAATAAAGTCTAATTAACTCCTGTAATATAAAATGTTCTACAAGTCCTGTTTGTATATCTCATGCTGATAAACAGGAAATGTTGTGTCCTAATGCTCCAGCACTTAGCTGTGTGAGTGCTAAATGTTGCTTTTAATTAAACAATAAAAAATGTAACATCCTTTATTGTATTGTTATAAATTTTGATGAGGTGCAACAATTTGATTCCTTTAAAAATTAATTGCCTAGGAGTGTGTTTAAGTAATATTGATTATTCTTGGCGCCTCATGTTGATCAGTGATACTTAACTTGCCATTTAAAATATCTTTTTTCCATTATACATTTGTGATTCAAGAATAAAAGCAAAGTACAAAACAAATAGGCACTTGAATTCTAATAGCAATATGCAATAAATGTCAGGCGACTGGAAATTATGGTTGCAATTTCATCGGAGTACTTTTGTTCCTCTATTATGCCTGCATGAATTTTGCTACTGGCAAAATCTATTACAGATAACAGTTAAGAACCTTTCTAATCTACACAGAGAGGCACAAGAAAGAAGGGAACAATGAAAAAGAATGCCAGAAAACTAAATATTAGAAAATGTAATGTGGCAGAGGGGGAAAGTGACACTTGTCAGAAATCATGTGGCTGCATTTCTGAGTGCACATTATAATTTCTTTAGGATCACTGCAGCAAAGGAGATGTTTTGGGTATGTTTGACCTTGTAAAGGGCAAATGACTGATAACATGGTGTGTAGCATTATATGTGTTTGCGTATTCTATTAAAAGAGATTTGTATTTATCTCCTTGCCATGACATAGCTGTTTTCTTTGTTTAATGATTTCTACCTGGAATAGCAATTACAAAGTGGTTTTGCTCAAGAAGAAGCGTTCTTGGCTATGAATGCAAGCTTTCCTTACTTGGGTCCCCTTAACTAACATTGTACAAGATACTTCTGATGAGATCCATACTCTGTCACCTATACTTAGAATAAACCTGTTGAAATTAATGGACACACATCCATTTGTAGACTCATTCAAATCAATGAAGCCATCGTGAGAATTTCTGGAAGCCATCATGAGAATTCCATTGACATTCTTTCCCTACACCCAAGGTACCCACCATGATTGGAAGCCCAGACACATGGAAGAGGGCTTGTGTTATGTGCACAAGCAGCTTTTATACTCACTCTAAATACATAGAGATTGGGGTAGAATCTTGACCCAGTTTTGATCCATCCCTGGACTTTCTAATTAGACAGAGAGGAAATATATGGACAGGTTTCCTGAATAGGAATATTGACCCAGGCTCTGTGGAATGGAGGCATGATGTCCTCTATTGTACAACACACTCTTCCTCAAAGACCAGCCACTAAGTGAGTTTTGTTTAAGAAACATTAGGTTGATGAAGTGCTGGGAAAGGCATTGGCTTTCTTGGAAAAAAATGTTTTTATACAACAATTGTTTCATCACTGAAGCAGAGACTTTTCAAAGGTCATGAAGATTTTAATTGCAGCCTTGCTGTAAATTGTGAAAGTGATGAAGACAGCCATTGTTTTCTGATGAGTATCCTCTCCAAAGCAGGGAACTTTCTTTTGAAACAACAGTCAAACGTATATCTCATCAGTTATTCATTCTTGGAACAAAAAGATTCTCCTCGCCTTCTCTATTTGCAGATGAAATAAATAAGGGGAATAATGCAATGGAACCAAGAAAGACGATCAAGGGATAAGGCGAGAGCATATTATGATATTGTTTCAAGACATGTATAGCTAAATCTGAGTTTTTCAGTGCAGATTGTTCAGAAGTGCAAAGTGCTATGTTCACAAATTCCATAACAGTACAAAGTGTTCTGTAAACATCACCTCATTTTTAACCTTGAAATAAACTTGTGAGATTGTGGTCTGGCTCATACATGAAGCATGAAGTTGGACAAATGTTTCCTAATCTCCAACCTTAGGGCTGCAGCTCCCAGATTTCTGGATCCTGATGATTATAGAATTCTGGAAGTTGTCTAGAAGGTTGGAGAAGACTGAATTATGCAATGGACTGTATGATTGGAGACTGCAAACTCACTGTACTCAATTACCTCCCCTGTTGTTTAAATTTCCCAGCATACAGAGAACTAATACAACAGTTAAAGGTTTACCTAACACCTCTCAATATGATATATGTTGTGTGCTTAGTTACAAGGATTCTTTTTTTTTTGAAACAAGCTTTCAAACTGATATTTTCCAACCCTACAATTTGCTGAATTGCCAGCTCTTGAGCAACAATATGCATATACGTCCTTTTGTATATGCTTTTATAGGATTCTATATTTGAGTTAAATCCCAAGAGAAGACATCAGTAGAGAATTCCTGCCACTGGAAGTTTCTAGATGAGGAACAGTTGAGTGTAAGCCAAGCAATGTAAAGACGCTGAACAAATACCACAAATCCAGTGCACTCCAACTATAAAGCAAGCTGATAAATACTCACCAAAAGAATCCTAAAGTGGCCCAAGAAGGAGGTCAAAGAAAGAGAAGTCCCTTGGAGGGGAAGAAAACATCTAGAAATCAGATGATTGTTTTGGGCATAGGATTATTTCTGAACAGTTCAAGCATCTTGGATGGAGAATAGCCTCAGAGGTTAATAAGAACTAAACTCCTGGCAAGAAGTTAAGTTTTCAAATAAACAGATTTATGTAGGCATTATGCAAGGGGAAATTCTCTTCCAATGACTTGGCCATTCCCAACACAAGAGCATTCTTTCCTTGTACCCTGAAGTCACTGTGAATACAATGAAACACTTTAATGAAAGCAGCAATAAAGCTGACAGTTTTATTTAGAAAACAGAACACCATAAAACCTTACAAAATGTTTGGGCAGAAATGCAGCAGCACTCCCAGTGCCCTGATAAAAACTTAAGAAATTCAGGAAAATGGCCTTACTTATTTTTTAAAAAGCACAAACAGAAAGAGAGAGAAAACAAGGAGGAAAAAGAACATGAATAACATGTTTTCATATGAGCCCATTTTAATTAAAGTTACATTCTCATGTTCTCCTATGCATCTTTCTCTTCTTTCTTTTTTCTCTTGCAGATTAGGGATGAGGATCTGGCAGGCTCTGGGTCACATATGGCTCCAAGGGATGTGACTGACACTTCAGTTCCCACCCAAAATCTAAATACACGGCATGACTGAACCTTCTTTCTGATACCTTCAAACTCAGTATGGTATCTGAAAATGGGCACATGCTGAAATTGTTGTGGGTAAATAGGTGTTTCCTGGAGGTGTCCAAAGATTGTGGTCAAGATGGTAGAGTGATTAAAACTCAGTCTACTCTTTAAGTGCAATGCAGGTGAAGCTTTGTTCACATTGTTGCAGCCACCACCTTGACTTTTTTGACCATGTCCTGCAGATACCCCTGGGGGTCCCTAAACCCAGAGCTTTGCACAAAGTTCCCAACTGAATTTTGGTGCCACAATAAAATATCATAGCTGGTTATTTATGTATTTATTAATTATTAAATTTATGCACTGCCCATATCAGTATAAAAGTGACTCTGGGTGGCTTACAAATAAAGCCATTATAAAAATAGAAAAAATACAAAAGATACAAAATTAAAAGAGAAAAACTAAAAGGTGGAGAGAGCGTCTTAAGCCACCAACCATCCCCAGGGCTGCCCATCACTCTTGGACCCCCAAGCCAGTTGGCAGAGCCAAGTTTTGATGCCATTCTGGAAGGCCAGAAGAGTGGGGGCCAACCTCACCTCAGGGGCAAGATGTTCCACAGGGCGGGGGCCACGGCAGAAAAGGCTCTCCTCCTCAAGCCCACCAGTCGGAATTCTTTAACCAATGGGGTCAGAAACATGCCCTTTCTGCTGGACCGGGTGGGACAGTTCGATGTGATTGGGATGAGATGGTTCCTCAGGTAACCTGGGCCCATGCCATGATGGGCTTCCAAGGTAATGCATCCGCTTTTTAGTCTTGAGCATCAAACAAAGTTTTTACAAGCAGGATCACAGAAGGAGGGGGTAATATCAATCTTTCTTCCAGAAGAATGTTTGCCTTCATTGCTATTTAGCAAGCACTGAAGTAACTCCATTATCATAGCTAACAATTCAGCGGGACCAGGATGGCCTCCTTGTAATGCCTTCAGCTTCTCTTTTAGCTCCTAATGAAAGACAGCTTTTTCGCTGATGACAACGTGATTGGCTCATGTCAGGCGGGGAGAATACTTGACAGCTCAGGCAAAACATCTGGGGACGCAAATGCATTTTATCAATGAGTGAAACCCCTTGTATGGAGAAAAATGCCTCCCCCACAAAAATCTCCAGTCTATTCTGTCAACAGAATACTTTTCATCAGAAAGATCAAAGCCATTCCATCTGCAAACTTCTTTAAAAAAAAAGAAAAAAAGAGAACCCCTTCATCTATTCTGTTGATAACATTTTCTGTCAACTGACACAAAGTACTGTATTAACAAATTTCGTTTTGTCAATCACAATTTGCTCATCTGGCACAACCGATTCTGTAATATTCCAACTCATTTTCTGGAAAGAAAACACAAATCAAAGCTTTGATTTAAATACGGGGCATTTGCGGGGTGGGGATGGAGAGGGAGGAGGGGGAAACTGGCTGGATAGAAAAGACTGTGCCATATTCTAGCCTGTGAGTCTGTGTTTTTAAATAAATCTATTTTTCCCCCCTGTTGAATAATGCACGATTCAGAGCAGAGAGAATTAGCATGATTAATGTAGCCATATCTTGTCTATACAGATATGCATTATTATTATTGTTGTTGCTGTTATTATTTCCATTTCTAAGGCTGCTCACTTACCAACAACTCTAGGTGGCTATATTTATGTACAGTGTGTGTGTGTGTGTGTATTTGTATCTCTAACACATCTTATCACTGCTATTGAGTCTTGCATCAAGCAAATACAGATCTCCAAAGGACATCAGCTTGACAGACTCCTAGGTGCTGATATACTGATATTCTTTGCAATTCATTGCTCATCATGAATTCATATCTGAAAGCAAACTGAATGTCACAACAAGCCTGATAAAATTTATTGCCTATTTGGCATTAACTAATATGCCACTGCAGCACTTGTTTAGAAGCAAAGTTGCCTAGATGTGGTTTCATTTGGGAATTAATCGGGACACGATGGGGGTACAGGGCACATCATACAGTTCAACCATCAGATCATTAGGGGTTAGTAAGCTTTGCCTAAAGGTAGACTGTTAAGAGCAACAAGAATTAGGGTGGGCATTGGATCCAGCCAAATTCCAACAGAGAGTGGTTTAATTCAGACCAGACTTTCATTTACCCTGGGGTGAAGTCAGGTGGGTCATTAGTGAGTCAGGTTACTCATTGTGACAGTGGGTGTTTTTATTCCTATGATAATAGTCTAGTTTTCCATCAAATATCATTGCAATCCCATGTTATAGGTACTTTAGAAGAACCACATTAAAACAAAAACTAGGCTTGATTTCCATTCCATTAGACATACTTTCCTGATTGTTGTCTAGTCTCCTTGCAAACATCAGCCTCTTGCATCTCGAATTATTGCAAGAATCATTTTTATCCCATCCCCTACCATTTTTTCGCGATAGCTGCTGAATAGATTTCATGATAGGTTTGCCTCCAAGTGCTTTTGTTAATCGATTAAAGAATTTGAACTCGTTCTTGTTGTTTTTGGTTAGTTGTCTTTTTCCAAGGCTGGGCTCAAATCATATAAACATTATTTTTTTAAAAATAAGAAAGAGGAACACCCATCCATAGGGGTAGTTTGGTGAGAGAAATGGGCAAGGATATAGCTCGGCAGCACAGGCAGGGTTGGCTGAGTTATCTCTAAGCAGTTTCCATAACACCCCACTCTATAGTTGATTGATACTGTCTAAACATTCATTGGTGGGAGTAATGTTAGCGTGTACCTGGGGAGGCGAAATGTTGTATGTCATATCACGCAAATAATGCAGGCCATTATTTCTATTAACTGGCGTTGCTTTCCAGTCCTGTACTCTGCAATTCCAACAGGGTACTGATCTAATTGGATGTGGGGTGGGAAGGGGAGGATAGAGTCATGCTCATTCTTTAATGCTTTCATTTAGTTTATTCTCTCTGCAAGATGCTGCATTTCCATTGCATTTGCCTGGTGAGATCTTTCTCCCCCCACTTTTTTTTTTCAGCCGTTGCTAGGACAACAGCATCCATATGTGTACTAAAGCTGGTGCCAGCTGCTTCCATTAGCTTTCAGAAACTCTTAGTGAAATAATCAATAGAGAACGTATTGAATATGTTGGGTTTTTAAATTACCTTTACAGTGGAAGGCCATTTTATTTGCAGTGTTTGTTTGTGGTCCAGGACAGGCTCGTTATTGATTTTGATTTCAGCTCCCTGCTCTACTGATATCAAGCTCAGGCATTAAGCTGGTGTGTCTGTGGAAGTCAAGCATTTCTGTTGGAGAAGAACAACAAGAAACACAACTTGATTAATTGGGGAGAACTGCTTTTAAAAATGCTATGCCACATTTAGAAATCTCCAAAATGGTGATGGAACAGCTGTTGAAGTACACTTAAAAAGAGATGGACAATCAGTTAGAGAACATTTTCCCCCAACACAACACAGAGGTCAGTCCTACCCAATATGACACACCTGAGGGAGAGAGAGAATATTTCATAACCTTTTTTCTAGTCAACATCATAACTACCATTACCAGTTTTGTCTGTGTTGTGTGTTTATTCGTTTAGTCGCTTCTGACTCTTCGTGACTTCATGGACCAGCCCACGCCAGAGCTTCCTGTCGGTCGTCAACACCCCCAGCTCCCCCAGGGACGAGTCCGTCACCTCTAGAATATCATCCATCCACCTTGCCCTTGGTCGGCCCCTCTTCCTTTTGCCTTCCACTCTCCCTACCATCAGCATCTTCTCCAGGGTGTCCTGTCTTCTCATTATGTGGCCAAAGTATTTCAGTTTTGCCTTTAATATCATTCCCTCAAGTGAGCAGTCTGGCTTGATTTCCTGGAGGATGGACTGGTTGGATCTTCTTGCAGTCCAAGGCACTCTCAGAATTTTCCTCCAACACCACAGTTCAAAAGCATCGATCTTCCTTCTCTCAGACTTCCTTATGGTCCAGCTCTCGCAGCCATATGTTACTACAGGGAACACCATTGCTTTAACTATGCGGGCCTTTGTTGTCAGTGTGATGTCTCTGCTCTTAACTATTTTATCGAGATTGGTCATTGCTCTTCTTCCAAGGATTAAGCGTCTTCTGATTTCCTGACTGCAGTCAGCATCTGCAGTAATCTTTGCACCTAGGAATACAAAGTCTTTCACTGCTTCTACATTTTCTCCCTCTATTTGCCAGTTATCAATCAAGCTGGTTGCCATAATCTTGGTTTTTTTGAGGTTTAGCTGCAAGCCAGCTTTTGCACTTTCTTCTTTCACCTTCATCATAAGGCTCCTCAGTTCCTCTTCACTTTCAGCCATCAAAGTGGTATCATCTGCATATCTGAGATTGTTAATGTTTCTTCCAGAGATTTTAACTCCAGCCTTGGATTCCTCAAGGCCAGCTTGTCGCATGATGTGTTCTGCATACAAGTTGAATAGGTAGGGTGAGAGTATACAGCCCTGCCGTACTCCTTTCCCAATCTTAAACCAGTCCGTTGTTCCGTGGTCTGTTCTTACTGTTGCTACTTGGTCGTTATACAGATTCTTCAGGAGGCATACAAGATGACTTGGTATCCCCATACCACTAAGAACTTGCCACAATTTGTTATGGTCCACACAGTCAAAGGCTTTAGAATAGTCAATAAAACAGAAATAGATGTTTTTCTGAAACTCCCTGGCTTTTTCCATTATCCAGCGGATATTGGCAATTTGGTCTCTAGTTCCTCTGCCTTTTCTAAACCCAGCTTGTACATCTGGCAATTCTCGCTCCATGAACTGCTGAAGTCTACCTTGCAGGATCTTGAGCATTACCTTACTGGCATGTGAAATGAGTGCCACTGTTCAATAGTTTGAACATTCTTTAGTGTTTCCCTTTTTTGGTATGGGGATATAAGTTGATTTTTTCCAGTCTGATGGCCATTCTTGTGTTTTCCAAATTTGCTGGCATATAGCATGCATTACCTTGACAGCATCATCTTGCAAGATTTTGAACAGTTCAGCTGGGATGCCGTCGTCTCCTGTTGCCTTGTTATTAGCAATGCTTCTTAAGGCCCACTCAACCTCACTCTTCAGGATGTCTGGCTCTAGCTCACTGACCACACCGTCAAAGCTATCCCTGACATTGTTATCCTTCCTATACAGGTTTTCTATATATTCTTGCCACCTTTTCTTGATCTCTTCTTCTTCTGTTAGGTCCTTGCCATCTTTGTTTTTGATCATACCCATTTTTGCCTGGAATTTACCTCCAATGTTTCTAATTTTCTGGAAGAGGTCTCTTGTCCTTCCTATTCTATTGTCTTCTTCCACTTCCGCGCATTGCTTGTTTAAAAATAATTCCTTATCTCTTCTGGCTAACCTCTGGAATTTTGCATTTAATTGGGCATATCTCCCCCTATCGCTGTTGCCTTTTGCTTTCCTTCTTTCTTGGGCTACTTCTAGTGTCTCAGCAGACAGCCATTTTGCCTTCTTGGTTTTCTCTTTCTTTGGGATGTATTTTGTTGCCGCCTCCTGATGCTGCCAACTTCTGTCCAGAGTTCTTCCGGGACCCTATCTACTAAGTCCAGTCCCTTAAATCTATTCTTCACCTCCACTGCATATTCCTTAGGAATATTAGTGAGCTCATATCTAGCTGATCTGTGGGTCTTCCCTAATCTCTTTAGTCTGATCCTAAATTGTGCAAGAAGACGTTCGTGATCTGAACTACAGTCAGCTCCAGGCCTTGTTTTTACCGACTGTACAGATGTCCGCCACCTTTGGCTGCAAAGGATGTAATCAATCTGATTTCGGTGTTGTCCATCTGGTGAAGTCCATGTATAAAGCCGTCTCTTAGGTTGTTGGAAGAGAGTGTTTGTTATGCAGAGTGAATTGTCTTGGCAAAATTCTATCAGCCTGTGTCCTGCTTCGTTTTGTTCTCCCAGGCCATACTTACCTGTAATTCGAGGTGTCATTTGACTGCCCACCTTAGCATTCCAGTCTCCTGTGATGAAAATAACATCTCTTTTAGGCGTGTTGTCCAGTAGGTGCTGCAGATCCTCATAGAACTGCTCTACTTCAGCTTCTTCAGCATTTGTGGTTGGGGCGTATATTTGGATCACTGTGATGTTAGATGGCTTGCCCTGAATTCGAATTGAGATCATTCTGTCGTTTTTTGGGTTGTATCCAAGCACTGCTTTAGCCACTTTACTATTAATTATGAAGGCTACTCCATTTCTTCTGTGGTCCTCTTGTCCGCAGTAGTAGATCTGGTGGTCATTTGATGTGAAGTGGCCCATTCCAGTCCATTTCAGTTCACTGACGCCCAGAATGTCTATCTTTAATCTTGACATCTCACCAATAACCACATCCAATTTGCCCTGGCTCATAGATCTTACATTCCAGGTTCCGATGGTGTGTTGATCCTTAGAACATCGGATTCGCCGTTCACCACCAGCACCGTCGGCCGCTAGCCGTCCTTTCGGCTTTGAGCTAGCTGCGTCATCACATCTGGGGCTAGTTGAGCTCATCCTCTGTTCCTCCCCAGTAGCATTTTGACCATCTTCCGACCTGGGGGTCTCATCTTCCGATGGTATACCGACATATCTCTGGTTGTACTGATCCATTTAGTTTTCACGGCAAGAATACTGAGGTGGGTTGCCATTACCTTCCCCAGGGATCGCATTTAGTCTGACCTCTCTGTCATGACCTTCCCGTCTTGGGTGGCCCTTCACGGTTTAGCTCATGGCATCATTGAGGTGCTCAAGCTCCAGCACCACGACAAGGTAACGATCCTTTGCTGAAGTTTGTCTGTGTTGGCTATCTACAAACATCAGAAAGATCCAAGAAACCTTGGATCTTCTGCAAGAAAACCCTCTCTTTATAGCTTCTAAAATAGGGGAAACTCAATAGCATCTGCTTTATGCTACCTTGGCATATTAAATATCCAAAGACACTTGAAACCCAGATCTTATCAATATCAGCCTGCCTTCTTAAGGTAGTGATATGACCCTGCTTGAACATAAGAGTCAGTTCAGTTGAAGAAATAATAGTCCTGAGGGAGAAATAAAGTTCCTTCAAATATTGCCAGACTATATAACTTTTGATCAGCCCCAACATTTTCTCTATTTCTTGATATTCTGGCTTGTTTACTCTCTCTCTCTCTTTTCTAACTTAATACTCAAACCAATCAGGGATGTTCTGATGTGACTGATTTAAGTAGCATTTTCTGCACAGTTGGTAATGATTTTTGGTCTTTGCAGAGGGATGGGGGAGATCCCTGATGTTAGACTATCAACAGTTATTTCAGGACAGAAAAAAAAATAGATTTATGTTATGGTCTGCACATAACAGTGATACACAGTATTTCAGCCCAGTTATTTTGTTACCTGGAACTTGCAGGACAAGGTGATAAATGCATTTTGTACCTGCATTTTACAAATCCAGTGTTTTAAAAGTTTTGTGGCTATTAGATGATTCATGTAGAAACTTTAGGGATATAGACCTCAAGGCAACAATTCTAATGTTCCTTTACCACTGACCATGCTGGTTAAACCTTGATAGGAATTGTTCAGAAATGCCTGGAATACCATATGTTGCCCATTGGTGACATAGCTTCTAATGAAAAGCAAAAGAGAACGTTCTTATAAAAAGATGGATGAATCTGAAAAGAAAATGTCCTTATCTCTCTGTACAATTTTGTTGCATCAATTTTTCTATGAATGATCTGAGTTTGCAGCTTCTGAATATATGGGACAATGTGGTGTGTGTGCCAGAATACACACTTCTCAGATAGTAGCACCTGGGACAAGCCATGATAAGTTAAAATGACTACATGGGCATCATGAAGTCGTTGTGCAAATGTAATCATGTCATGACATCTGACTCAAGTACATAAGTCGCATTATTTGTGTTATGATGTAATTTGTCCCTCCACCATTGACCTCACACGGACACCCATGTTCTGAGTTTTTCAACCTGATTTGTATAAGAATCTACACATGTAGGGAAATATGCACATAGGCTTATCTATTTGTGAAAAATAAATATACACAAGCTGAATTTTATTTGTCATTGTTGTTGTTAGTTGCCGTCGAGTCGTTTACAACTCACGGTGACCCTATGAATAACAGAACAAAGTGCTGTTCGGTCTTGCGCCATATGCCTGGCTGTTCCAATGTTTGCATCCATTGTTGCGGTAACTGTATCAATCCATCGCATTGAAGGTCTTCCTCTTTTCTTCTGGCCCTCCACTTTACCAAACATGATGTCCTTTTCAAATGATCGGTCTTTCCTGACGATGTGCCAAAGTATGAGAGTCTGAGCCTAGTTATCTTCGCCTCTAGGGAACATTCTAAATTTTATTTAGGAACAGTTATTTGTGAAATGATCACATTTAGGATAAGTGTGTTAAAAATGTACAAACTTCTATGGTTTTCCATATATACATCAAAACTTTTTCAGCTGTTTTCCTATTATTTCTTCTTGCACTAACTCAAGGCATACATGATGGTCAGCAAAACCACCAGATTGGCATTTGAATAAGTATGGAAGTGGAGAAAGAGGATCTTACTCATGCAAGTACAGAAACAACTTGCTTGTTTTTCCACAGGTTTTTAATAATAACTGTAATCATTTTGGCCTTCAGTTCTGCCATCTCGCGTGGGGTGGGAAAGTGGGTAACCATTCTTGGGGGTGGCTCGCACCCTAGAGCCCCTCCAACCAGCTGGGAATTTTATAGCCTCTTGCATTTTATATTTATTTATTGCATTTTATATCTGTAATGTGTTTGATTTTTATGAGATTTTAATGTGTATTGTTGCAGCTTGATTTTATTGTAAGCCGCCCAGAGTCCCTCTTTTGGGGGAGATGGGTGGTAATAAAATTTGAATAAAATAAATAAATAAAATGGAAAATAGGAATACAGTTGCAAAAGATAATAATAATAGATAGTCCTCTATAAAGGAAACATTCATTCTATTGGGAATGCCAAATCTGCCATCGGATTCAATTCAGATTCATTATGAATTGCAAATAAAGCATCTACACAAAGGAACTATCTATTTTATTATGGACTAACAACGTATCCATCTTGAAAGCCCATAGAAAGATAAATACGTCAATGGGAAGAGTTATAAATACTCCAGTGTGCAGACATTAAAGGAAGTAGTTGAAAGCCAGCAGTGATCAGATCTTATCCCTTGCTACTCCTTCTACTCCCTTGTTACTCATCTACTCTCTTTCTATTAATTCCACGGTCTGAACATTTTGCACTGGGATGAGATGGCCTGGCTCTCAATAGCAATTCTCACTGTGAACTACTACATGTGAGGGGTGCATAATGTCTTAAAGGTGATGAAGTTTCAAGCAAAGTTTCTGCAGGTTTACCATTATTTACACCATCTGAGATCTCAGTGTGATGTTGAGAAGAGTTCAGATCTTTAGAATCCACTCAGTTTTATACTGTCAGAGAGATGTTTAATTATACTAATAGCCCTTTGAAGAGAGGTGCAAAAGAAAATTTCCATTTTCCTTGATTACGATGATTGCTCACATTAAAGCTTTTGCTTCATTAAAAACAATATAATATATTAACCAAAAATCCCAGATGTTTTAGGCTGCTGAATTTAAGATTGGTATGCTTTCTGAAGGGCCAAATGAAATGAAAGCTATCTTCAAATTTTAGAAAGAACTCTTTCGGATTTCGATTGGTAGTCATGATTATTACAATGAAAACAGTAAAAATGAATACTAAGCCAAAAGTTTTCCTTGTACTATGAAGAATTTTTCATTTCTTTGGCCTTATTAGGATGTTCAAGAACAACTTTTCATGGTGTTTTTGAGTACACTTTATCATTATACAATAGCCAAAGGTCTGCTAATTTTTTTTTTAAACTCATCTCTCCTTCTTTTCTTGCCTTCCTGGCTGCAAACACT
Organism: Candoia aspera; assembly: GCF_035149785.1. NCBI lineage: Eukaryota > Metazoa > Chordata > Lepidosauria > Squamata > Candoiidae > Candoia > Candoia aspera. The sequence goes on along the minus strand of NC_086163.1, from coordinate 19,560,277 downwards.
TCCAGAGCTGCAGCAGTTCCATGTTGACCTGTTGAATCCTATCTTGGGATTTTCCTTTTGGATTGAATGGAAGGGTGAAAAGCTCGGGAAGGGGTGATATTCTATATGTAAGAAGCACGGCCATAATTATTCCAACAGTCTTACCAGAGGAGGGCAATTAATTGGGGATCTTGTTTCTTTGAGCCAGCCTGGGTCATCCCATTTCATCAGAAAAAATTGGGGGAGGATCAAAGGAACATTAGCTACAGGTCTGGCAAGAAGTAGATGATGATGATGATGATGATGATGATGATGAAGATGATGATGATGATATTACATCAGACTTTACAAGGATACCAAATCTTGTTTGTTTATATGTCTACAGCTTGAGAGAATTGGGAACATATGGCAAGAGAAAACAAACAAACAAACAAACAAAACAAACAAGCAAGCAAGCAAGCAAGCAAATAAATAAATAAATAAATAAATAGCCCCATAGCCATGAACTTCTTCATGTTTGGGAAACCTGCATGCTACTACATTCTTTTCTAATTCAGCTACAGAAAACTGACAATTACCTTGTATGATGGATTTGGCATTGCAGACTTAACCTCGGTTAGATCTGTTGATGTTTCTTGGTTACCTATAAATTACAGCAAGCATTATGTTGCCAAGGAGTAATTTAGATAGTTAAGTTTGCATAAACACACCATTCTGCCAACTATAGCTCTACAATGCTTTCATTCTTATGATTTGGCAGCGATTGCAGAAGTGTTGTCTGCGACCATCTCATGGCTTACAAATGAAAAGACTGCTTTGACGGAGAATAGCTATCATTATGGAGCTCCACAGGGTATCATACCCTACTACTATTCCACTGGTTGTATTTGCAAACCATATTCCCCCATGCTGAAGTGAGATTTTCCACGATATATTGAACCAGAACCATGCTGGCTGAGTTTTCAAATCATACCAGGTTAAAACGTAGTTTGGGAGGGTTGGGTCAGTGTGTCATGTGAATATAACCAATACCTTTCCAACAGATTTCAATCCTATGAAATGTAGTAAAACTGTATGAAAGTATCGGAGTGTGACACCAAGAGAGAATGTACAATAAAGTCCCACTTTATTTCCTAGCATGTTACAAATCAGTGTTTACTATCCTTATAATGTTAGTGCATCACTTCAGTGCTTTATTGATAATAGAAGCCTAGAAGTTAGAATGTGTGTGCATAATTTTCTTTGCGTGCTTATTACTTCTGGTTAAGAAAGAGAAACTTTGCATTTCCCCAATTTTCTCCATAATGAGGATATTAGCAGAAAGGACCCTCTGTGTTGAGTTCTGCTTTGCTTATTAAAATCTCACTGTGTTCCAGATAGTTAGCAAATGTGATAGTATTTAACACCAAAAAAATAAATAAAACCCGAAATAATACTTTTGACCTAGATATCAAACTCTTGTTGACAAAATAATGACTGCCATATGATGAATAAGCAAAGGAGATTCATAAACTGGAGTCATTTGCCAGAATATGTTTGATCCCTGGATCACATTTGGGGTTCAATACAAGAATTCAAATCTGAGTACAAACATTGCTACCTGCAAAACCATATTTTTAAAAATAGGGTTTTTCTCTTAAGCTGAAGTAGAAGGACTGGCTTTGCACAATAGGGTAGGCTGGATAGAATATGGTTGAATGCAACCATTATCTTAACGTATTTGGTGGACCACGCCATGGTATTGAGACATAACATATTTTATTGATTTGGACAATGAGTATTTGGTTTGCCCTAAGCTATTTGGAACATTGGCTCCCCAAATTAAGTCTAGTTTTTAATTAAGAACCCCAAACCAGTTACTTGAAAGTTGGGTGCCCCCTCTCAAAGACACAACTGGCTGATTTTGCAGTTTGACAAACATGCAAACTACAGATTACTGCTTCGTAATCGAGCACACGTCTTGGGTCCAGAACATCCCTGTTCCCAGTCTGGACATGGTTCTTCATTGCCTATTTCCATGATGTTCTTCATCTTCCCAGTGTAATGTATAAGTTTGCCATTCCTGGATAGTCTCCCATGCAGGAAGAGACCAGGTCGAAACCTGCTTAGGACAGCTGAGAGCTGCTGCCTGCTGGGACTCATTCTTCCTATTGGACTTGGAATTGAAAAGTATACTATTCCTAAGCACAGAGGTTCTTTCTCTTCCCATGACTTTTGACATACATTCTGCACAATACAGTCTTCAAATATTGCTTGGGAGGAAAGTGGTTTACCTCTATCTTTCAAAAAATGGTCTCATTCTCCATTTTTTTCTTTTCCCCATCAAAATCTATGCACACAACATATGGACGCTTGCCACTAGTCATCTCCATATACGCTTTGTAGCAAGTGACTCAAAGGTCTCCTGATTAGCACCAAGTAATATAAAATGGTAAGCAGATGGCCAGGTCTACAGAGAGAAATGAGAGAGATCCCTGGATTTCTTTCAGTATTTTTCATTTCGATTTTATCTTTACTCATAAAAGAAGGGAGAAGGCTTGCTTGTATAAAGAATGAAGGCCTGCCTGCAGAAACCTAGATGAAATATTACTTTGAGCAAAGAAATTATAGCTTCCTGCATCTTTGTTTTGTTTTCTCACCAGCCATCTGTTCCAGTGTAACATTTATTTTTCTAAAATAAAATAAAATAATAAAATAAAATAAAAGAGGGCTTTGCAAAACAGACAATCATTAGCAAATGAGAGGTTTTTCTTGGGATAAGCTTGCATCAACACAATGATAAGAACTTCACATTTTTGTAGCTGTCAGAAATTCAGGCTGGCTCATAATACAGCTACATGACCATGTGATAAATCAATTCCGGTACAGCTAGCTTCTATTTTTTCCCTATCTTCCATTTGTATTTCTTAAGCCTGATGTGAGAGTAAAGATAGATTTGCATCCTGTGTGTAGTGAAGGCAGTTTTCATGCTTGTTACCTTCCCTGAAAAAGAAATCCTGGAATTCAGACCAATTTCTAAGTTTATGCCTTCCACCATAGATCATTTTTAAACTAGCTCAGAACAGAAGGGAAGAAATGATCGTCAACAGGAGCACGGCGATTGTTATCAAGAAATCACTGTCCCTTTGTGAGGAGGGAGATGATATTTCTAAGAACTGTTTTTTGCATTCTCTTGTACCCTAGGATTATGGAATAATATGGATTACCTTTTGAACACAATTTCATCTCTATTGTTGGAAGTAAATGTGCTTGCCACCTGAAAATGTGTTTCCCTAAGACTTAATTGAAATGTGGAAAGCCAGGGAGGCTGTGGACCATAAGAAAAAAAAGACAGGTTCGCAGCCCCCTTTGCCACTATCAAATTCTCAAGGTTCAAGAGCATTAAATTGTCCTTTAGGAAAAAGATAATAAAAAGCATCCCTTCACAAGACAGTGAATGAGGATGATCAAAAAACCAAAATTCACAGTACAAGCAGTCTTCAACAGATTGGCATAAAATACAGATGCAGATAATAGCTCTTGGAAGATTCTTTGAAAGGATAATAGGGGGCATCATTTTTCCAAAAGGGCATAAGCTACCCTTTAAACCATCGTATCAGTTATTACTTGTGGCAAATGCATTAGTCATCCCTTGCCACATACTGCTTTAAGCTGAGTCCTTATCCAGGGTTGTCCATGTGGATGAGATCAAAAAAATCAAGGCAGTGGCCACAACTTTGTGATTGGGCTAGGATGGAAGTCGGGAGGTTGGGGTGCTGTGGAAGTATAACGCATTTTGTGGGGTTTTGTGAAACTATATTTACTTTTGTTTTGATGGAATGTTGCTGTGAGCTGCCAAGGATTATTATTTATAAGATAGGCGACCATATAAGTTTTCTAAATAAATAATTGATGCCCTGCCCCCTTTTACAGCGGCAGGCCTTCATTTGCATCATTGCGGCCACCATCTTGACTCTGTTGACCCCCTCTTCCTTGTAGACACTCCTATCTCTATCCTTTGCCACAATGAGTATCGTGCAGTATTGAATTTTCAGCAATTTTTCATCCATAAGGATCCTTCTACAAACTATTGTTCCTCCCTCCTGCCAAAACTCTAAGAAATTCATCCGACTCAAATATCACAATTGCTCATAAAAAAGGATGGGATTTACATCTGAAGGGAAAGCTTACCTAGACTTATTTGCTGAAAATAATAATTATGACACTCACATTTGCCCTCTAGATATACAGATATAAATGAAAGGTAAATTTATCGCTCATACAAACCTCTGAAGTTGTTTTCAGGATTTCAGAGCTTTGGCGTTATTCTTCCTACTATAAAAGTGAGAAGGATTGAGGGATTGAATTGGAAAAAAAATATTACAGAATTAAATGATCCTGGAGCTCCCCCTTCTCTCTTTTTAAGGAGAAAATAAGAAAATTATATGAAATTCTTTGTCCAAAGAAGCTAATGTGAATGGTCTGTTATTATGCCCTCTGAATACCAGGCTATCTCATTTTTGCTATTGTTAATAAAAATTATGCTTGGATTACTGCAGGTGAAATAAAATTTAGAATTAAGAGCTTCTTTGCAGTTTGCTGAGACTGTAGGTCCAACTTGTTTCTGTTTCACAGAAGCCCAAATAACAGAAGGAAGATGGGCTTAACAGTAATGCCATATACAGTTGGTATATGTTTTACAATGCCTGAATTATGTTTGTTGCTATGTGTGTGTATATGTATGTGTCTTTAAAGGAGCATCTGAACACTTACAAATTTGCAGATGCCAACAACAATACATCAATTAATAGGTTCCGCTTCGGCAGGCAGGTAACAGCGTCCCGTTTAGTCATGCCGGCCATATGACCACGGAGGAAGTGTCTATGGACAAACGCCGGCTCTTTGGCTTTGAAACGGAGATGAGCACTGCCCCCTAGAGTTGGACACGACTGGACCTAATGTCAAGGGAAACCTTTACCTTTACCTACCCTATGTGTGGGGGTTTGTATGACACACACACAATCACACACACACAAAGAGAAAATGCAGTCTGCTGTGACTCATGAATAACACTTGAAAATTCATAAGGCATGACATCATTGAGGAGCAATTTCCAACTAAAATTACAAAAGAAAGAGAAGGAATTGAATAGTTCTAATTTACAAGGAAGGAATCTTTTAATCCATTCTCTGATATGACACCCAGCGGGTAAGGGACAGACCCCAAGGGCCAGTTTAATGTACTAAAGATACAGTACAGTACAGAGAATCTGGCCTGTCAGGTCTCCAACAACAACAGTGCCATAGCAACAACACTGAGCAAACAAGGCATTGAGTAAATCAAAACAAGGCACTTGGCTTTGCCTTTGAAGAACTGGGCCCCATATCTGAAATTGCAATTCCATTAGCCTTTAATTTGCCTCTTAGGCCAGAAACTAAGGATTGCATCTGTGGGTGATCTTAGAGTGAATAGCATCAGAGCTAGAAGGTTCCCATTTAAAGTAAGCACGTAAGAGTCACTAATTACAGATCAGCTACTTCAAGATCATTATGGAAACATCCAAGGTTACAACGTTTTTAGCCGTGGTCCAGCATAAACACAGGGGGATGGAGGGGTGGAGGTGGTAAAAAGAAAGATGGGAGCTGAAATTGGGCAATCAAAGCCATGCCCCTTTTTATGTGGTTCACATTAAAAAGGGGCAGAGCTTTAATCATGCAGTTATGGATGCCATCTTGATTTTCTTCATCCTACTTGCAGATGTTCATAGCTGTAGAAATGGCTATCAGAAGTTGGTGGTTTGTACTATAATAAGTAGCTAAGTATGGGACTTGGTGTTTCCATTTAATTGCTTGAGTGCTTTGTGCTTCTTCTATTGATCTCTGCATAGCAGTTTCAGCATAACAATCTCTACTTGTCTTGTCTATGTTGGGCCTGACACCATATTAGTTCTCCAATGTGTACTGTATATTAGCTAGAAAACTACTGCTTGCATTCTCTTCTTCCTTTCAATTGTTGTATAGTTTCTTTTGAGTTTGACTTCTTTGGTTTATGGCTGTAGAGCTAATAAATTCATAAAGTAAGAATTCAGTGGTGGGGGGAGTCAAATTCTGCATAGCAGAACTACTTCACTATTTTGAACACATGGAAGGTTCACAGAGATAACAGTAGCCTTTATCCTAGGATAAAGATTGTATAGATTGAAGCAAATGTGATCCCAAGCAGCCTTGCTAGTCCCCAGAGATTTTAAAAACTTATTAACAAATTATAATTTTAATATGTCAGTAGGGGGGAATTATTAAACTCATGGCTGAAGAGTAATCATATTAACTAGGCCTGGGTGGATAAGTGACTCTGAATCAATTCAGACAGTTAAAGCAATTCAACAAATTGAATTGATGGATTGCATTAAACATGTCTGAACTGATTCAAATTGACTCAAACTGATCCAGACATATAGGCGTGTTTTATGCACACATATGTGTGTTTTAATGCTTTCAATCTGCCCAGGTAAAACTGAGTTAGGAATAATTTGGAGATTTAGCCTGAACTGATTCAAGCAACAGAACAGATTTATTTTATTTTTTTTACTAAATGAGTTGAATGTCCAAATCAAATTGGATAGACTTACTGGATCAGTTAGAATATTTGAACTGATCTGGATCCCAATATGCACAACCTTAATGTTAGCTATGATTTTTAGATCAGTTGACTTCTGACCATGGCTGGGTAATGGATAATGTCCCCAGATCTTTAATATGTTCCCTCTGCCTCTGGATGGCAAATGTTAAGTGGGAATAGGATAATTTAGACATGGGCACTTAATGGCTAGCATTTCACATTTGTCTTGCCACCTCACCCACCTCTATTTTGGAGTCTTCCAGTATGGGAAAACCAAAATCCAATGACAAATCGCTGTTAAAGAAATGTGCAATTTCCTTCTAGTGTTCAGCAGTGAGCAAAAACAAAGAAAAACACATTGTTTTTTAAAAGATTAAGTGATAAAATAGGACCTGGAAGCTCAACCAGAGAGATGAAGTCTGTGTCATCACATGATCACCCTTCCCATTCTGTCTTTCAGCAGCCTTTCTTGAAACTTCCTCCCCCCTCTCCAAATGGTACCCCCAGCTGCCTTGCACTTGCTGGCTCCATTCTTTTTTCCCTGTGTTCAGAGGCAAGGTCTGCCACCAATAGCCCTTTGCTCTTCTGATAATTCTCTAGGAAGGGTCCAAGGTCACATAAGGCTGCATAAATTCAGTAGGCTCACCTACTGTCAGCCTTCCCAGACAGAAAACACAACCAGATGAGCTAATTTATTGTAAGGCTACATTAACAGAATCTTGTAAGTCTGATAGTACAAATCTCCCACTGTCTCTTTTACAGCCTGAGAAGTTAGGGAGGTTCCTTTCTGAGTTTCTTTCTCTGCCCATTACGCAGAGAAAGGGCTATGCCCTCTCTTATCTGATCCTTCCCTAGGCAGCATCTCTTCCCCCCATCTCCCAAGGTCATTCCCACATACCATTACACCTACTGTTTACATAAACCATTGATTTACAGGTATCAGTTTTTTGTTAAAGTACCTTCAAGCCTTGGATAGGTTTAACCCCACCTAACCTTTGGATCTTCCTGGACTGGAAAGCATACAAGTGGGATACTTGTTCCACCTAAGCCACATTGGCTTCCATGCTCAAGCATTTTTCTTGGTTCTTCTTCACTTCTACCTTGTTTCTTAACATGTCTCTTTGGTTCGGACTTGTTCCTTGACACTAACTAGTACTAGCTTTATCCAGGTTTCTGTTTTACCTTAATCTAATGACCCTAACCCTATCTCGGCTTTGCCAATGCATAGTTTTATATGTCATATTAAGCCATAGTTTCTATTTATCTATCTATCTATCTATCTATCTATCTATCTATCTATCTATCTATCAAATTTGTTACCACCCATTTCCTCCCACTGGAGGGACACTTTTGACATTAATGAATGACCCCTAATGGCTGGATTCCCACATCATGATAAATCATAAATCTATTGGTTTACTAAACACAATGGCTGGATTCATGTATTGTTCCAGGTGAATCCAAGCAAATCAAAATATGCCTTAGTGTGATATGAGAATATCGTATATTAACATTCATATATTACACCTAACTGGGATCTAAGCCATGTTTTCTCAATAAGATATAAGTCAGAGCCACATAGAATCATAACCCATAATGGGAAACTTTGCACATCACACCAAAGCAAAAATAAACAATCCTCCTTATGGTTTAGCCTTATTTGTGATCCGGACCAAAGTGCTTGTGAGTGTGTGTGTGTGATGTGTATATGGGGCATGATTTTTTTAAGCAAATAAAAGCCATATAGAAGCAAAGGTGGCAGGACACAATTGATGTGGACATGAAGATCACCCAGTTGGACTCAGTTGCTGCGTTCGATCATGTGAAATACTGTCCATTGATCCAAAAAGAGGACCCTGCACCTGCAGGAAAATGCTAGGTAGAAGAAGAAAAGCCATATAGAAGTGAGAGAAAACCTCTGAATATGATTATTTAGCAGAACTATTAATAGCGTGTTCTCCAGCCAGCATGAATATTACTAGAGTTATTTGACTCCCTAAAGTACAAACTCAAAGACAGGAATTATTTTCAAACAAATTCTTCATTACAGATCTGTAGTTTCATGTTTTTATTTTACTAAATTGAAGCCAGAATTGGAAGCGGACAGAAAGCCCATCCAGAAACACAATGGAAGAGAAGCCAGCCAGGCAGAGAGAGAAAGAGAAAGTGATGTGAGACTCTTGCCAGAAGTAACTGAAAGCTATGAATAGCTTCATGAATCACAGAAAATCAATGATCAATCCAAGTAGATTGAGTTGGAATTTTAAAAATTAGCACCTGCTACAGTTATTTAAAAAGTCTTCCTCTCCTTCTTTGCCAGCTTCAACTCCAGAAAGCAAGAGCCAATAAATCTAAACAACATAAAAGATGAGCCTTAGCTACAGAAACACCTTTGTAGAGCAGGAATAGAGAAACTGTAGACTCTCAGATATGGTTGGATTTGCATTAATGCAGTCACCATAGCAATATCCTCTTCCTTTCTCTCAAAGGCAGAAACAGCATTGATGAACCTGAGCAGGAGTGACCCCTCTTGGTGTCATCCAATGCCACCAATGGTGGTACGTTGTTGAACTTTGGTAAGGGTAGGAGTTGAACCACCATGCTTTGGTGGTTCAGCTCCTACCTGGTGAGCAGCTCCAGAGTCTAGTCATGGTAGAAGGGAAGTACTCAAGTCCATGGTTGCTCCAAGGTGGAGTGCCACAGAGTTTGGTTCTATCTGTATGTTATTTAACATGTATACAAAGGCTCTGGGATAGATCATCCATCAATCTGGGGTGAGATGCCATCAGTAGCTGATGGTTTTTGGCTGTACATCTCCACCCCAGGTTGTGGAAAGTCTGAATCAACATCTAGAAGCTGTTAGGATCTGGGTGAGTGAAATAAACTTTAATTACATGGCTTGAAGTTACCATGTTCAATAAATGTCTGGGAACATGAGCCCTGGTAATTACTCTGGCTGGGGCCATGTTCTTCCTGAAGTAGTTGGTTCATGGGGACTTCTTACTTGGGGCTCTACCCATAAACAGTGGATAGAGGCCCTGGTGATGGTGTGTGTGGAGGGGAAATTTTACCCATCTTTGGCTGGTGTGTCAGCTATTACTCTGATCAGCACTCAGTGAGGTTACTGGAATGCTCATTATGAGTCATTGCTTGGAAGATAACCCAGAAGCTTTATGCATCAGCCAGACTGCTGGCAGGTCAACCCCATCATCACAGGGTAGCACCACTTTTGAAGAGGTTGCTCTGTCTACCAGTAACTTCTGGGCTCAGTTCAAGTGCTGATCATCATCTACAAATCCTGATATGATGTAGCACCAGGATACTTCAGAATCCCCTTGCCAGGATAGAATCTGCCTGTTGACAGCAACTTCAGTCTGCTAAGAGTCAACCCTTGGTGTGAAGTCAGAAGGACATCTTTACTGTTGTGGCCCCCATGCTCTGGAATTCTCTTCTCTTGGAGGCATTCGCTGCCCTGCCCCCCAAATAGCTGAAACAACCTTATTCCCCTGAGCTTTTAACCTTAGCTAATTGTTTAATGAATCCTTCTTGGGACGAGGTTTGATTAATGTTATATTCTATTTTGACGTGTGTGATTTGTTGTATGCAGTCTTCAGATCGGTTACAAAAATGATAAATAAACAAATATTTATAGGTCCAGAAAAAGACATTAGTTTTGGTGGGAAGTAGCAGCTGACTGAAAATGAAGCAAGCTTAGTTTGGCAGTAAAACTTCTAGGGTTCACATATTATGGCTTACCACTGTTTCCTTTATCAAGCTTGCTTGTAGATGTCTGAAGGACAGAGATTTAATAATCTGATTCACACTGTGCTAAGCCATCTTGGCACATTCAGTTTTTGTCTGAATAAATGTCAGTGGGCTAGACTCACATCTACACATTGCAGCATAATCAAGCAAGTGAAATTATTCCTGATGTGTGAACTGCATTCACACAACAAACTGGTCCCTGAATTGACTCATTTTCTCAGTTGATCCAATACACTGAGCCATCAACCAACTGAGTGAGGCCATGTTTTCATAACACACTAAATCTCAGCATCCAAAGCCAAGTTAACACTGGCAAGCATAGCAGGTTGTGTGCGAACAGCCACTAGGTCTTGACATGACTTGGTGAAGCCTTAGCATCTGAGTGAGTGAATGTATATACTTATGCCTAAGAGGGCAAGATAGTTGACCAATGTGGAGGTTTAAGAACATGTATGATGTTGAATGTGGTTTAGATGAGAGTAAAATCATTAGAGTGAAAAGCAAGCAGTTGGAACTGTGACTCTAGAGAGGAGACATATAACAAAAACAAGAGTGTTGTCTTTTCCATGGTGTGAAAGGAGACAGTCTATGGGCACAATAAGTGCCATTGTTTATGGTACATGGTGTTAATATCTAAAGCAGGAACAGAGTCTCTTTAGGTTAGAGGAATTTTGGGGCACCACAGTAAGCCCATCCCATTAGTATTATCTAACACATTCCAATTATAGAGGATGGATTTTGCATAGACTTCATTGTGGACTCATAAAAATTATTTCTGAAGGGCTTTAAGGAGCAGATTCTTGTATAGTGATGTCTGCAGGATATGGTCAAAGAACTGTGATGCACAAAATAAAAATAAAAAATGGGTAGAGCTTCAGTCGTACCATTGTGGCCTCCATCTTGACTTTTTTTACCATACTCTGCGGAAACCCCCACTCACATCTGAAATGCTATAGAGACAGGGTCAGGCAACAGTGGGATAAACAGAGCACTAGTCACACCTAGTGCATAACAGTTTCTTATGAAAGCAATAAATACAGAAACTGGAAAGCATAAAAAATAAAGACTGGATTCTTTGCTCTTGAAAAAGATGCCTGAACTGTTGAAAGCATTGATTCTCTTCTCAGAAGCTTTCTGTGTTCTTTCAAGATGTGGGTGTAAAGCAAACAAAGACAATATCATATGCTAATGGAAAACTGATACACTGGTTATTAACTACTCAGCAAGACATTTTTATCCAGTACTCCAAATTGCTCATACCACATGGTAGATATGCAAGCTTTTTTTCCCCACTTCCTGAATCTCTGCTTCTTAATGGAATTAATATTTACATTTCCTTGAGAAGTTTCTCATCACAATACATGTCAGCACCTAGATGATCTTGGATGATCTTAAGGAGGTCAGATGTGTTTAGGACTTGAATGACAGACTATCAGGAAACCCCAGAATACATTAGGCTGGGGAAATTTGTAAAAAAATTCAAGAAGAAAGCTATGTTGAATCACTTCCATATTACTGTTTTAAAAATGGCATTAAGCTTGTTTTTATCTGTGCTCATAAAGTAAGTCCTTACTCTTTCAGGAATCTGAGATGAACAGGATCATGTCAGCCAGGTTGCTAGGCTATTTCCTCAGCTGGACTTCCATCCAGTTAATAGCAACAGATGATAACTGTAGCTTAGATCAGGAGACCCCTAGCAACCAAATCTATCCTTAGGGGCTCCAAGAGCTTATATGTAGACAAATACACACAGACACACAGATACACACAGACCCACACGCAAACATACACACATGAATATATTTAGCACATGGGAATGATGCTACCTTACACTTACTGTATATACGAATAGAATGTTCAAGACAGCATTCACACATACAACCACTAGTAAAAAAATTCTGCTATATGTACAGTAGGTCTCTTTGCATATGTTCTTCAAACATTCAGGGACCACAGACGGCTGGCTTCCCTTCACTGCCTGCCTAGTTTTTAGATTAATTACTGAAGTCTCTGATTCTTTGAGTTTTGCCTTTTAAAGGATTTCCAATCATAACGAATGAGATCTCCAAGTAGTCAAGAGGTCCTCTACAACAATTCTGTAGGATAGGACTGAACATGCTCTGTTCCATTCTATGTTCCATGCTACATTCTGAAATTTACTACGTTTTCCAAGTTTTGTGAATTGTACAAGCAACTCTGAAGGCCCACATAAGCTTGGAAATGCCATATCCTTTGGCCAACATGCTTGGAAAACAATCATGGCTGATGGCAAACAAGTGGATATTCTTGTCCTGCATGCCCCCACTCTGAATCCATCTGGTGTACATATTTTCCAGTCTCATTTACATGTCAATACTCTTTCACTTGTGATGGCTTTCTGGCAAAAATGTAAATTGAATTCATTCATTCATTAGTAGTACATTCTTTTTGTTGATACCCTTTCATCTGTATTTTACCTTTCATCTCACCTCTTCTTTCAGCACAGACACACTTGTTGGTATTGTGTGTTCCTGTGATCTGGAGAATGTTTTACCATTCAGCAACTTGTAGAGAGCTTTGTTCTACTGATCACACTTTCACCTGAAAGCTGCTAGCTTTAATACAAACATTTGCTTATTATTCTCTATATTTTTAGTATATTTTATCTCATCAATGCATTACCAAAGTCAATTAATTTCAATAGGATCTGATTGTGCATGAAAGAAGCAACCTTTTTTCATCAAAAATATGCTTTAATATACATATTTATTAAAAAACTAATCTAGGCAACTGATTTGAAAGAAAATTGTGTGGACAAAAGTCTACATCTTGGCATTTCATCAGTTTTTAATATTCATGAACCTTGGCTTTGGGTTTTAAATAAGAAATAAAAGATGGGAGGGGGAGGAAAACCATCTGCACAAGTTGGATTATACACAACCTTTTAAAGTGTTTAATTATCTGGCATAGTTGGAATAAAAAAGTCTTTTTTGTTAAAGCAGGAAGAAAGCAAAATAAATACACAGGCTTTGAAACAAGCTACTGAATAGCTGACTGAGTAGAATAAACACACCAAAGGTTGCTTGGGAAGAGGAAAAAAATTCCAAATGCAAGATAAAGATCATAATATGATTTTACACTGTAGTGTATTTGTATGTTTGACTTATGAAACAGATGGATATGTCTATGGATGAGGAATAATATGATTCCGATTAGCAAAAGAGAAACAACAAAGGTTAACTATCCTCTTTTTTAATACAATTAGGACTATCAGAGAAATTGATAGTAATGATCCAGATTACTGCATATATCTGGAGTTCTGCAAACTCAAACTTGAATATAATTATATCTACGTTAGGGAACATTCCATACCAAAATATGTAGAACACGGTTTAAATCAGGAAACATTACAATTAAAATGGATTTGATTTTCAGTTGCAGAATGAAAGACTAACGACTAACTTAGGACTAAGTAAAAACTAAATTTGATTCAAAACTAAGTACATAATGGGCTGAAATAGAGCTGATTTGGATTGATTAGTGGGCCTCTAATTATGACTGTGGTCAAATTGAGGCTTGTCGACAATTTTATTCTAAATGCAAAGATTAATACAAATCTCATAATTTGTCTTACATGGTTTTCAACCTAAAAATATCAAGAGAGATAAAATCAGTGTGTGCAACAAGGAAGGAGTTAGAATAATTTTTTACTTGTTTCATTATTCCTCTCAGCAGGAGACATTATTGCACTGACCTTGTCTGGGCTCAGAAGCTTAAGTGGGGCTGAGCCTGATTAGTTGTTGGAGGGGAGACCTCTAAGGAATGCCTCCTTGGGAGGGAGATGGGCAGTGATAAAGTTTGATAGATACATAAAAAAATAAATGCCTGTTGGAATTCTAAATCCAGTAGCACTGTCTCTTTGGGACCTTTCCGTGCTACGAGGGAACACTGTGATATAGAGAGTTAGGGATTTATGCTTGGCCTCCTGTTTGTTCCACACATCCAACAGTGGGGAAGCAGTGACCACAAGTTTTGAAAGAAGTCTTCACTGCATTCTGAGAAGTCAACTGCATGGCAAAGCTAGAAGGGGTAATTGAAGCACCACGAACCAGACGCTCCAAGAAATCTAACACACCACAAAGACTGTCTCATACTGCCAAGTGACAAAAAGTGGAAAAAACCCACACATGGAAAAACATTGAAAGGATAGCAGCCATTGAAGGAAACAAATAAAGAAAATCTGCAGAAGAGGAGATCATCATAGGTACCAAGTACCACTATGTACAAGAAAAGGAACTCAGCCTACCATCAGATGAGACCACAACAGATGCACTCACCAACCTTTTCCTCAGAAACCAGCATAGAGCACTTTGAAAGATGATGGGAATTATGGATCAGCATGCAAACCAATGAGAAGGGAGGTAAAGGTGAATACACTATCAAGTTGAGGTTATTTCGTAATGATTCCATGTATATGACTTCCTTGTAGCATTGCCAAAATGGCTTTCTATTTCCTTCTTCTGGAGGTTCTTTTGACTTTATGGTCTAGTTAACAGCCCTCAAATTTCCATATGGTCATTCATGGAAGAACTAATCATGGTGAATATTGCTTCGCTTTTAAAATCAGCCAAAGCTGGCTAGCTACTATCCTCTGTTGAAGTGGCAGCAGCTACTCTTTCACCTACGGCATACCTTCTTCTATTTATTGTATATATCTCTATATATTTATGTATCTATGTATCTATGATCTATCTATGAACTATCTATCTATCTATCTATCTATCATCTACCTATCTATCTATCATCTACCTATCTATCTATCTATCTATCTATCATCTATCTATCTATCTATCATCTATCTATCTATCTATCTATCTATCTATCTATCTATCTATCTATCTATCACCTTCTTTTAAGTTGTTTCAATATTTTTATTCCATATTGTCCATTGTTTTTGCTACTGATCTGCCTTGAGAAAGTTTTATTTTAAAAACTGAAAGAATATCCCAGGAACTCCCTCCTTCAGGCTGAATTTAGCAAACTACTGCGGCAATCCTCATCTGCTGCTTTATGCCCACATTTACTAAACATCAGTTTAGCCATACGATTCAAAATGTTTAAACAGAGAAGCATGCCCCTTGCCCTCAAACGATAATGTTGCTAATTGTCCTGTAATAGTATTTAGTTCATGCACAGTCCATTCCCACATTCAGACTATGGTCCTACCAGCTCCAAACAGTGCATAAAAGCAAATATTTTCCAGGAACAAACCTGTTTCAAAAGCAAACATCATCCCTAGCTGAGTGAAATATTGAGGGAACGAACATAGAGAAAATGCTTTAAACAATAACAATAAGATTTGTTGTCTCATTGTAAATGGCTGGTTTTTGTTCTCTCATCTGCCAAGAGCAATTGGCTTTGTAAAGAAGCCACTAAATCTATATGTTTGCTAATGTTTGCTCAGAACCATCCTTCCTTCTTATTCTTGTGGCAAGCTGGGTTGCATTTTGTTTACAGTGTTCCTGTATAAATGCCACTTTTTCGTGCAGCCAAATGAAACAGTGAATGGAATGACATTCATTTTCTAGTTAATAGGAAGCTCTCTCACACAGGCCAGCTAGAAGCAGGAGGGGAACATAGATATTTTCTGATTAAAAAGCAATGCCAATGACCACTGCAAGCTTTTGCATGATTCTATAGATCCACACTCCCTCTTGCATGCTCAACTATCAACCATTTTCATGGCACACTTTCTTTAATCAGAATCAAGGTATGTTCAGCTTCCGTAATGAAAGTCCAACAGAGCTGTCTATAACATCTAATTACTGCAGAATATATTTCTCTATTTTATTCTAGATCTATGCAATGGAGCCATTTTGACTGGTATGGGTATGATTGCAGTGCATAGCTGGAGATATATTCCTTGTAAATCATATATGTTTCCTATAATGTACTGTAATATAGTACATTAATGTAATGTCATACCATGATGTTGTACATTGTACGGTGATCTGCACTCTTAGGCAGAGGAAGCTCGTTATGATTGTTTGTTACCTAATCTTTAAACTGGAGATGCCAGGCACTGAACGTAGAATTCCTGCACCAAAGCAAGTGACTCCACACACAAAAAAGGAGGCCCTCAAGATACCAATCTATTGTTCTTTGGTTCTCAGTTAGCACGTAATCCTTAGAAATAAAACTAGGGTGCTAAGTAATTAAACTGTCTAACAAAATCTGGTCAGATGGTATTAATGTCCTGTTTATGGCCAGGAGTGGCAATAAAACACTTCTGAGCCGAAGAGGCCCAAGCATCAATCAACAGATTACAGCTGAGTAAAGAAATCAGATCATCACTTCGAAGGAATATGCACGGAAGGTCCACAATCAGGCCAAGGTCCCAATGAAGGTTATGTAGAACTGAGTTCCAAGTCCAATAAAGGTTGTGTACAACTGAGCAAAGAATGACGTTGCAACACAGAGCTATAAGGAGCTCATGTGTTGCTGATTGCCTGGACTGGGGCAGGATTCTAACTTGGTAAGGTAGTTATCTAAGACACATACTCCATCTTGCCTCTTATACTTTTGTTCCTTGGCATTCTGTATTATTCACAGAAAGAGGGCAAGAAGAATCCAGCAAGTATTCCTCATTTCCTGATTCTTTTTCATTAGTGCTGCTTCATGGTCCCTCTTTGTTAACTCAGAGGTTACTGGGTCATCTGGACCCTAACTCTGAAGGTAGCCTACCTCCTCTTCCATTTGAGGATTCTACCGAGATGAGCCCAACAACTATCTCATGAAATTGGATATTTACTAATCTTGGAGTTCCTCCATGAGCATTCCAGCTCACCTTTGGCAAAACCACAAGTCATTTTGTACCTCTACTTCATTTTGGTTGCTAAATTACCAATTAAAAATTAAGGTACTTTGACATGAATCGGCATCCTTCAATCTTCTCAATCACCAAAGATTGTATCATCTGACTATTTTGCAGTCAGTTTTGCCCAGGGCACATATTCTTGAGAAACAGGAGGGGGGAAACCATTTCTTATACAAACCATTCCACTTCCCCCTAAAACACTTTTTTTTTAATGAAAATGCAGCCATTTTGGTGATCAAGTACATTTTATTATTCTGACCTTTCAAGAGAGAGAGAGGGAGAGGGAGAGGAATGACCACAGGAAAGGTTAGGATGATAATAATCCATGATAGCTTATTAAAAATGAGCAGTGAGGGAGTTATTGCATGGTAGATTTGGGGAAGGAGTTAGTTTCAAGCATAATAACTGTAAAGCAGAAAGAAATGAGCTCAGGGAATCTTTTTTGTTTGGATATACTTATAAGAATTTATGGCCACTTTTGAGCTATTACAGTCCATCAATTTAGCCAATTCCTACATTGAATATCCCTAATGACAGTGAAAAATTGTCAGACTTGTGATACTCTGGCACCATCTTAAGTTTAGAATAGATTTATTAAATATTTTATCTTATTTAAAACAATTAGGCTGCAAATTTTTAAGCCCTTGGGAAAGCTTTAGAGGCATCCTACGACCACTCCCATAATCAATCCTCCAGCTACTAGCACAGTCAGTGGTATCCAGAGCATACAGAAGGCAGCATGTTCCAGAAAACTATAGAAATCTAAAGCAATAGGGGGTTTGTCCATCTGTCAAGCCATGATGTAATTTGTGGGTTTGGGCTTAGTATATTGTATAAATCCAGTAAATTGCAAACGTAGCTTTATTTTGTCTGTGATCTCAGCCAATTGTGCTTTAGTCCACATACCTTCAAGTGAGAAAGGAGACCAGCCCTTGTGATCATGAGTTCTTCTGTAAGTGGAGGTGTGTTGACAGTGTAACTGCGTGCACAGATGTTTGTGGCTGCATGCATGGAAAGATGTGTGCTGAGTCTATGGAAGGTCAATAGCTAAGGTATAGGGAATGATCTTCTAAACCTACCTAGTAGTGCAGTTTAAAATGAATTTATCTCAGGCCATAATCATGTTGCCAATCCTTCTCCTCTTCCTCTTCTTCCTTCTTTGTCAAGCTCAGTAATCAAGCGTTGGCAAAAAAGTCATGGGTGAAATTGAATGGGTGATTCATGGGTGATTGAAATGCTGATAGATCCTAACTTCAGCTAGGGGAGTCATAGACATAGCAACATTACAGCCCCTATAAATGAGAGATATGAAGCAGCTTGTAAGAAGAACCAATATGTGTCTACATATTCTTCACTTTTCATGCCCTTTCAATCCTGTTAATTTTCCTATTACGGCATGTCAACATCGAATTGATATTCCGGCATTTCCAACCAGTAAGGTACACTCTGTACACATTTATTAAGATTAACTAAAAAGTAACAAATTGCAAAGTAATAATATTAACAACAAGAAGGAAAAGTGTAGACATTTTGACAGTACCTCTTTTTCCCCCTTCCCCCCCCCTTTTTTTTTGAATTTCATTAAAAGAAAGTAGTGACGAAAACCCAAGAGACTTTTTCTACTTTACTAAAGAAATAGGTCACAGATTCAATTACAGCCAGTGAGGCATGGACTCAATCTATCATGGCAAATTAAGTACGTTTTAGCAACCTAGTTTCCTTTAAAAATTTTATAGACACTTTCGGTGGAAGAAAAAAGAAGATGGTAAGGAAAAAAAATGGTGTAACTGAAGATTTTTTCCCCTGGTGCTGCTGCATGTTTGAGTTATTTTTCAATGTTACTACAATCTGTTGCTGAATTCCTGCCATATTATCATAATCAATTGTTGACTTGCTGACAAATTACTGAGATAAAGAAAAAAAATCCATCCATGTTTTTCCCCTTCATTTTATTTATTTTTTTATTATATGCAAATAAGAAAGCATTTATTTATTTATCATATGGCAGCATATCATACATATTACAAATATATTATACTTAAAAATTGGGAATATAAAAAGGTGTATAGAAAATACACATTGGTCATAGGGTAATTATAACTAAAAACAAACATTAAGATTACAAATGTTGTCTTTTGCAGCATCAGTTGCCATCAGGAAATCAGCAAAGTTCCCGTCATAGGCTCTAGTCTTACATTCTTGTATTATGCGTTTGACAGTTTGCCTGTCAGCCCTGCAGTCACACCTTGGAGATGGTATTTTACCCCATTTATACAGGGAATCTGCACACCTGCCATGGTTTAGTGTGCACTCTATTGATAGCTGACCATATTCTGCATGACTGATCAAAAGCAGGGGGCTTAGTTGTAATACAGCGTAGGCTTTGACAGTGCTGGGGGCAGGCTTTTTGCCAAGATTGCCTCCAGGAATCGAGGAGATGAAATTTGTTTATAGCCAATTCCCTGGCAGTAGCCATAGGTGGGTGCCTGGATCGCAATCTGTTTATTCTTAATTCCACTATATCTTCATGTATGGGGAGCTCGGAGTTATCAGCCACGTTTTAATATTCTCGGAGAAGAGCATTCTTCTGCCGGAGGTCTGGAGGAGGGATTTGGCTCAAGATGGGTAGCCATTGGGTAGGAGTGCATTGTACTGTTGAGCTGTATGTCTACCTTCTTTGCGTGCGCACTATTGAGCCACACCGGAGCGGAAATAGTAAGAAAGAAAAATGCACCACAAAACATATTTGTTGTATGGCAAAGAACACTATATTCATATCCTGTTATATAATCAAATTATTAATACTTCAATCACTTCACTTGACAATAATAATAATAATAATAATAATAATAATAATAATAATAAACACAATATACAAATACATAGACTCCACATTTCTAAAGAGTTTTTCATAGGGGACCTCTAAAAGTAAAATATTTGTTCAAATATAGAAACAGAAGTGAATTCTTATCGGTCTATGACCGTAATGAAGACTTGACTGATTGATTGATTGAAGTAAATTCTTGAAATCATTATATAACTGTTGGACAGTAGATATCCTTCCAGCCTTGTAGTAACTACTTTTTTGTAATTTTATTTATTTATTTATTTTCTATCCTGCCTTTATTATTTTTATAAATAACTCAAGGCAGAGAACACACCTAATACTCTTTCCTCCTCTTTTCTCCACAACACCAACCCTGTGAGGTGAGTTGGACTGAGAGAGAGTGGCTGGCCCAAGGTCACCCAGCTGGCTTTCATGCCTAAGGCAGGACTAGAACTCACAGTCTCCTGGTTTCTAGCTTGTTGCTGGGTGGAGAATTCTGGGAGTTGAAGTCCACACATCTTAAAGTTGCTGAGGTTGAGAAACATTGCTCTAGAGAGATTCCTCTTAATTTTCTTTCAGTTTCTCCTACTGTACTTCTTTTTATGGATAAAAGAAGTTAATGTCTTTTTCAGCAGTGTTCAACAGTTCAACAGTTCAGGACTGTTAACATCTATTTCAGCAGTGTTTCAGTGTTTCAATTTTAGTGGTAGGAAATGGCTGTCTATGTGATTTCATTAGAATGGCATCAAGTTTAATTCTGTGCTTATTTAAGATTTTTAAAATGTGTGTGGGTGCTTTGATGGATTACTTGTATGTTTATGACAATACAAGGAATCCAATTGGTTGTGGTGGGGACTTAGAATACAGCTAGATTGTAACAACTCCAATAAAAATTGGAGATGTAAGCTGATTTTCATAAAATTATGTTTAAGAATCTTTCTCCCCTCCTTTCCTTCTCCACGACTTTCTATGTATTTTCTATTATTATTTCATGAAATGGAAGTTGATACCCAGCAACATTTTGGCAGAGGGCAAGTTTTAATTCTACCAGGCTATCTTTTAAAAAAAATCCTCTATATGCCAAACAAATAATTAAGACAACCAATGAATAAACATCTGCTTTTCAATAAACCTCCCTAGAGCTTGGATAATTGGACTCATGGAATAAAGTGATGACTGTTTTACTGTTAGTAAGGGAAATAGCTTCTATGGTAGGCAAAATGCAATTTATCATAAAGCAAAGAATTGTGGTTTTGCATCAGAAAGTTGAGGCAGAATTCTTAGTTAATAATATTACACATTGTGAATTAATGGCAACATAAAGAAAACCTTCATGTCCTGCTGAAATAATTGATGGTTTGCTCACCTCTGGTAGCCTGAGAATGAACTAAGCTCCCATAACAGGAGTTTGCTCTCTCAGCTAAGTTCATACCAAGGGCTATGAAAAACTATACACTTTAGCAGATTTGTTCATTTGACAATATATCAAATGTATTTATTGTTGGGAATCTTGGAACAAGGCTTTAGGATAGTAGCAAAAAAAAAGAAAAGAAAAGAAGTATTGATTAGTACTTCAGAAGTATTGATTAGACTCAGAATAAAAATAGTAATAAGACATTGAAATAGGCAATAAACCCCTTAAGATGTTAGGATCTTAACCCTTAAAAGAATGACTGTTCAAAGTTCAATATTCTAGCTATCATTATTCCTCTGTATGAGTCTTCCCATCAATTATCATTATCAAATTTTCTTCTCCAGATGTCCTTGCTCATAGATTAAAGAGCACAGAAGCCAAAGTGAAGGCCTTTTCTGTGGTTACATAGGATTCTTTTCCAAGCTCCATATATCTGGAGTCTTCCTTATTACTTATAGATGCAAAGGAAGGTTTCATGTTGTTTTCTGGGATTTGGGGTTTAATGGCTTAGAATAATCTTCCCTCAACCTTAATATACTCTTCTTTTTTTTCCCTTTTTTGGTATGGCATGTCTGGAATGTCATGATCAGCACAATTTAGATGTGATTTTGGATCTGAAGAATAGGCTACAAAATTTCAGACCA
The DNA here is from genome assembly GCF_035149785.1 of Candoia aspera. NCBI lineage: Eukaryota > Metazoa > Chordata > Lepidosauria > Squamata > Candoiidae > Candoia > Candoia aspera. Next base: position 19,538,195 of record NC_086163.1, on the reverse strand, counting down.
ACAAGCTATCCAAAAGTTAAAAGGGTATTTCTATTTCAACTTAGAAATATAGTAGGATATCTCATGAACAGTGCATTGAGTCCATTCAGATGAACATGCAAAATTCTTTCCTATCCTAGCTTCTCACCATCATCTCATCATTTCCTGAGAATTGACAGAACTCCTCAGAGTATGCTCCACACTCTACTTGGGACTATGTGTAGCTTGGGAAATAATGGAAGATCAATATTTTTATCTGTTTCAGTGGTTCCTTCCTTCATCTCAGTTATCAGTGCATAACATAGATGAACGCAGTACTTAAATACTGCAATTTTTCAAGATGGTTCAGAAGCTTCAGGTTGATGCAAGGTCAGGAACAATTAAATTGTTGACTACCATTGATGACTCCATGTCTGTGGAATTTCTGTCCCTTCCCTCTGGGTGCTTTTAAAATGGGTTCTGAAATTAAGTCTCATTTGCTTTAGTTAACTTTTCCATGAATACATCTTACCATAACTAACTTCTGCTTTAAAACTGATGATTGTGCATAATTTACCTTCCCAGGCTCTGCTGAAGTTCAAGGAATCCCAAGATTCTTGAAGACACAATTTGAAAGCCAGGACCTCTATGATACTTAATCCATATTTTACCTCATTCTAAGTAGCCTTATGTATCTTTGTCAGTTTAATCTATCTTATGTTGGTTATGGTGACAATTAAAAAGAGATGACCCCCATGTATGCCATGAAGATCTCAACAGTGGAAATTTCAAAGACAAAATAATATCAGATCATATGATCTTTATTTCCAAAAGGGTGCAAGATTTCTTTCTCAATGACAGAATGTGATAAGAGCTGGGGTTGTCAAGATTCTGTTAGGGGAAAGACATTCTCAGAGCAGGAACCTAGAAACTCTAAATATTCAGACTAATGACTATAATGGCTGAACATATGAAATGGAAGATAGGAATTCATTACTCTAAAAGACATGTGAAAACTGGATATTCAGCTGGAATTAAATACTGTTTGCCATGGATACTATTCCAGAGTTACAGGAAAGATTGAGTTCCCAGCTCTGTTGCTCAAACCTCTGGGAGACTTTTGTCCAGTTGTGACACCTGACAAGTAATGGTTCAGATGTTAGGTTGGAGGACACCCCAGTCCAAGTCTCCAATCAACCATGCAATTCATTAGGATTTAATCATTCTCTCATAACCCAACCTATTCTGCAGAGTTGCTTTGGGAATAAATTGAGGGGAAACCAATCATGTACACCTTCTGAAGCTCACAACAGAAAGGTAAGATATTAATGTATAATAATAATAATAATAATAATAATAATAATAATAATAATAATAATAGAATGACTGGCAAAAGAAAGCAAAGATAATCCCAATAGTAATAGGCACCTTGGGTGCAATTTCAAAACATCTGGAGCACCACTGGGACACCATCAGCATTGACAAAATCAGGAGAGCCATTATCATCTTTCTATTCCATTTGTCAATGGTCTCATTGATAAGGCAAAACATGGCTACCAGTTTTCAAAGCAAGAGAAGAAGATGTCCCATCTTTTTTATATGGATGACCTAAGATTACGCACCAAATCAAAAGCTAAAGTGAAGTCATTACTAAATGCTAAATCATTTTTAATGATACCACAGTGCCATTTGGACTTGATAAATGTGCAATTATTGAAGTAAAGAAATGGAAAATCGCTAACTCATAAGAAGGTATTCAACTCATAAATGAAACAACCATCAGACATCTAGTGCTTGAGCAAGCTTATAAATATTTGGAAATTTTGGAAACATCAGATATTTTTCACATCCAAATAAACAGAAAAAATAACCCCAGAATATTGCAAGCAATAAAGGAAAATCCTAAAATCTAACCTAAATAGTGGAAATACAATGACAACCATCTACACATGGGGAATAGCTATGAGTCATTGGAAGTCAAGTGACATATACTGCAAGAATTGTCGACTGGACTCAGATGGATCTTAATAACCTTACTGGTAAATTAGAAAATTGAAGCCTACGAATAATGCCCTACACCCTCGTAGTCATGTCAATAGATTGTACCTTCCAAGGAAGACTGGCAGGTGAGGACTTTTAAGAGGCAATGCAAACTGTGGAGGAAGAAAACTGAGGGCTTAATGATTACAAGTTGAGAAACTTTCTTGGAAGAATCTCAGAAAGAAAGGCTATTTGCAGAAATGGAATCTAAACATGACTATAAAAAGCAACAACTTGAAATCTAACCTAAATAGTGGAAATACAATGACAACCATCTACACATGGGGAATAGCTATGAGTCATTGGAAGTCAGGTGACATATACTGCAAGAATTGTCGACTGGACTCAGATGGATCTTAATAACCTTACTGGTAAATTAGAAAATTGAAGCCTACGAATAATGCCCTACACCCTCGTAGTCATGTCAATAGATTGTACCTTCCAAGGAAGACTGGCAGGTGAGGACTTTTAAGAGGCAATGCAAACTGTGGAGGAAGAAAACTGAGGGCTTAATGATTACAAGTTGAGAAACTTTCTTGGAAGAATCTCAGAAAGAAAGGCTATTTGCAGAAATGGAATCTAAACATGACTATAAAAAGCAACAACTTGAAATGAGATTAGAAAATTGGAAAACCAAAGCCCTCTACAGGCAATTTTTGAAAGATACTGAAGAAAAATGGGTCAATACCTGAACATGGCAGTGCTATAAGAATGCTACATTAAAAAAGGAAACAGAAGGAATTCTTTTAGCTGCCCGAGAACAAGCACTTCCCATAATGTGACTGCCCTTTCTTGGTGCCTGGGGGCTCTGGGGGTCTGGGTGGGGAACAACAGGCTTCAGCTGAACCCTGGTAAGACGGAGTGGCTGTGGGTTGATGGGGCTTCATCTTCCAGGAAACTGTCCTCTTTAGTTCTGGATGGGGTGGCACTGCCCCAGACAGACTCAGTGCATAATCTGGGGGTTCTCCCGGGCTCACGACTCCTGCTCAAAGAGCAGGTGGCAGTCGTGGCCAGGAGGGCCTTTGCGCAACTTTGGGTTGTGCGCTAGTTTTGCCCGTTCCTGGATCGTGAAGCCCTCCGAACAGTCACTCATGCCCTGGTTATCTCCCATATAGACTACTGCAATGTGCTCTACATGGGGCTACCCTTGAAGAGTATCCAGAAGCTTCAGCTGGTCCAGAATGCAGCCGCGCGGACTAGTTTTGGTGCCCCTAGGTGGGCACATATAACACCATTGCTGCACCAGCTGCACTGGGTGCCAGTTTGCTTCTGGGTCCAATTCAAGGTGTTGGTTATTACCTTTAAAGCCCTACATGGCATGGGGCCAGGTTACCTGAGGGACCGTCTCATCCCCATTACATCGGCCCGCCCCACCCGATCATCCAGAGCGGGCATGTTATGGACCCCGTCCATAAGAGAATTTCATCTGGCGGGGTCCAGGAAGTGGGCCTTCTCTGTGGTGGCCCCCGCTCTCTGGAATATCTTGCCCCCGGAGGTGAGGCAGGCCCCTTCTCTCCTGAACTTCCGGAAGGCCCTGAAGACCTGGTTTTGCCGTCTCGCCTGGGGCGGGAAAGTGAATAGCCATTCTTGGGGGTGGCTCGCACCCTAGAGTCCCTCCCACCAGCCTGGATTTTACATCTCTCTTGGATTTTATTTATTTATTGTGTTTTATCACAATTGTTTTATGTGATTTTAATGTTTATGTTTCGTGTGGGATTTTATTGTCAACCGCCCAGAGTCCCTCTTCTGGGGGAGATGGGCGGTGGCTAAATATGAGCAATAAATAAATAATGTCATCCAGGCAAAAGCAGGCTAGTTTGGAGAGCAAATGCCAAGTGTGCTGAGAGAAGGAGGTAATCATTGGATGCACAAAAAACAGTCGTGATAGAGTTGGGAAGCTATTAGCCTGCCATTTATATAAAAAGGATGGATCCACAGACAGTCAGAATGACTGGAAACGTGAAATCACAGATAAAGTCGTTGAAAATGACAGAGCAAAAACTTTATGGGATTTTAAAATTCAACGTGATTGACCCCTGGAATATAACACTCAGGCATTACTGTCATTGAAGAGAACCATGTTTGGTTTATTGACATAGCCCTTCCAAGACAGTGTAATGTTGAAGGCAAAGGTTGCCAAATACCAAGATTTTAAAATAAAGATCACAGAAAAAAAAAGAAGAAGAAGAAGAAATTAACAACGGCACCAATTGTTATTCAGGGCCTAGGTGCAAAACCACAAGGATACAGGAAGAATTTGGATTGCCAAATGGAATTGATTGAATTTGGGACAGCTTATGACAGCCCAGCTACAGACAGTAGCACTGCTGGGCACCTCATACATAATCAGATGCTACATTTATGATTCCCAAGGCCTTAGTGGAATTGGAATAAAAAATATAGACTTTGTTTACCACCGAAGTACAGAATGCATTTGACTAGTTGCAAAAATGTTTCAATAGATAACACCTCATTCTACATTTCACTGTGAAATGAAAGGGCTCACCATACAGGATTAATTTCCCTCCCCTTGTTAAGTTGCTTTTCATTCATTTGTTGCTGGGTTTTTTTTTTCATGATGAAAAAGATTTCAGTGATCTTTGTCCCTGCCAGTACTAAATGTTGAAGATGAATATCAAATGTCTGCATGCTAGCCAGCCTCTTTACGAACAACGGAGCAAAAAAACTGCTACTGAATAAATAACGACTCCAGCAATTGTCATTTCTAATGGGGTTATGTATCCATTCTAGCTAATTCTAGCTAACAGAAAATGAATTCAGTTGATTATTTGTAAGAAGCATTTCCTGGGAAAAGAATGTCATTGCTCCATCTTGTGGAAGGAAGAAAGGTTTAGCTATGTCATGCTATTTTAAAGTGTTGCAGGATACAGTATATATTTTATATTTATATTTTAGTTTTCTTTGTGTCAGGATAAAATCTCCCTTGAGTCAAACTGGATTTCTCTGACTTTATCGACATGCCTACATAACTTTCTTGGCAACAATATGATGTGGCTGAATTTGCTTTCTTCTGGGATGTTTGTTTTTCAACATTCCAGTCTAGACTTATACCTCAGGATAATTCCATATTATTTCAGCACTTGCCAACCCAAACTACACTTTCCTTACCTCCATTTTCTCTTTGGTTTCTTTCTGATCTATGAATTTGCTCTCATTAATTGATTCCTCTCCATCTTTCCTCTTTTTTTCAGGGTTGTTTCATCCAATCCCATTTCTTTGAGAAGAGTTCAGCCCTGCCATGACATCACATCAGCCCAGAGACAATGAAGTGAGATTCTAATGTATGACAGTGCTATGAACTATGGCTTTCAGATTTCACTGAAGAAAGTGGAATTTCAGGCACAATGTAATCCAAATTCTAGGCCAACCCTATTTTGAACATGTCAGTGCTCTTCTAATATTTTTACAACAGTGACATCTACTGAGAGAAACAAACTGAAGAAATTGTAAGGTTATATGATATGTATAATTCAGTAATCAGATGTATGAGTGTTGATCTAGAAATTGTTATAATTTATCATTTTCCCCTTTTCATTAAAAAAGTAAAGGATAACAAAGCCTGAGAAGGCAATCTATGGGTATTTTGATATATTACAAAAAAGTTGTGACATGTGGTCAATGATGCCCAAAATATAATCAACAGAAAGATAGTTTTGCCAGGGTTTGATTACACATCTAAGTGGCAAAATTCAGCTAATGATCTGGAGAAGACAATTACTCCAAGTCTTTCAGTTGTATTCAATCCATTTGTTATCAGGGAGAAAAACTGCAACAACATTATATATGCAGCTATTGCACAGGGGTGTCTTCAGGGTATGTTAAAAAGAATCAAGACGGTGGACGCAGTGATGTGATTGAAACTCCACCTATTTTTTTATGTGCATCATGATGGAGCTTTGATCACATCATCATGACCATAATTTTGATTTTTTTGACCATACCCTGAAGACACTTCTGCAACTGGGAGTGGAAATAAAGCTGCATATCTTCTTGTGCTAGATAGGTTTGTTTTCAACAGAAGAGTTGAAAAAAATGATGACGATGATTTAGGTCTACCATAACTGGTCTGGGGAGGATACAAAGAGACGTTGCATCAATATCTTTTCCTCCAGCAGTGCACGTAGGGGTCCAGCAGAATCCACAATGATGTCAAAACGACACCTTTGTGTGTTTCACAACGCCATTGCTGAAATGGCAGAAATGATATTAGGGGGCATGTCACTTCCCCACTCCCTACAGATGCCCATGTTTATGCGACTGAACTGTTCAATACAACACCTTTGCCTTATTCAGGAAGGAAAAGGGAGGGATCAAAACAGGAATTTTCAAAACTCTGCCATTACAAGCCAGAGCAAGGATCAAACATCTGTCAGAATCAGATGGGCTAGGATGCTACTTAAGCCCATTTTAATGTGGGCAATGTCAGTTATTGTCTTTGGCTTGATGGTGGTGGTGGGGGAGTTATTCTTTGATGTTAGTTGCCCAGGGTGACTTGGAGATTTGGCAGCCCTATAAACTGAAGAAATCCATAAATAATCCAGGAGCCTAACAGTGACCTTCTTTCCTGAGGCCTCTGTTCTTCTGCCTCTGTACTGTTGCTCTATGTGTTGAAAGGACTCTGCCCCATCCCAACCAAAAAAGAAAAGAAAAGGTGGCTACTGTTGCTAGGGCCTACCATAATTAGGCTGCAAAAATTCAAGTGACCCTACTTCTTAGAGTTGTCAGTGTCTCTTTGCTGCCCTCATCTGCTCACTGGAATTTTTGCACCCCAGATATAGTAGGCCTCTTAAGATGAACCTTTTGGTCAAATTCCATTTTCCTGCCTACTCACTTCAGGTGCATCTGAGAAAGAACCAGGTACCTATTGTGAAGGGTAACCTTTTGAAAATAAAGGATAGTATCCACCAGGCTGATCTACTCTGTTTAAGTGTTACTTTCCAATTTACTTGGAAAAAGTCCCTTAAGCAAAATCTTCTTCCCTGTAGCCTTTCTCATTTAATGTAACCTTGGATGGTCTCAGGCTAAAACTCTGATGGCCCAATGATTATTTGAAATTAAGCTGCAGTATAATTTGAACCCTGTGCCCAGTTTTTGTAGGGTTCAATTAACCAAAGAGCATCACTCCCTATATTAACTCCTTGGCTTATTCAAACTCCCATTGGGCTCTTAGCAGGGCTAGCTGTAATACCCTTCCTTCAGTACTGTTACAGAAGTCCCCATGGCTCATCATTTCTGTCCTTGTGATACGCAAGAGGTAGAATCGATAACACAATTCCTTTCATATTGCAGGTTTTATACAAGATTGCATCAAAATCATATTCTTCTCCTTCAGGCAGCGATCCATGGACAATCAGACAGCTTCTATGTTCATTCTCTGCTCACTGATAAGGTTTTTATACAACTTACAATATTGTGAAGTTTTGTTATCTACCATCAAGGTTTTGGCAGGGGATCCATAGTAGGATTTAAGATGGGCTGCTATATATGTGCTTATTTGTGTTTAAGTATTTTGATTCAGCCCTCCCTCTCTTTTATCTCTCTTTTATTTGCTGGCTAAAGGCTGTAATAAAATTGATCTGATCTAAAGGATAGTATCCTTTATACAATGTGATAAAAGTGAGGGGCAGAGAGCAATTGATAGATCCTGCACACATCTTGTCTCTTATTTTAGCACATGAGTTGTAATATATATTAGAAAATGAAATTCTCAATCATCCCCAGTACATTAAGCATTTTCCAAAATCTCCCTCATAGATTTTGTGTGGTTGTTCACCAACCATGTAAAAGCCAGGCATTATTTTGACTGCTTCTCCTCAATGCAAGCCGAACACTGACATCTGGTGTTTGAAGAGGGATATGAGCACTGGCAGAAAAATGTTGGCTTCTACTTAAACTAGTAAATATTTACCTAACTCAGGGGTCTTAGTTCCAATCTGTTGTTTCCAGGAGAGAGAAGGGGAGATCAAGCACTCCAATATGAAAACAGGACTTACATTGTCTGCAAATTAGGAAGAAAAGTTTTCTGGCGTCTTAATGTTTAGCACAGTTTTACAGTGATATAAATGCAAGTGGAACAGAGTCCATGTCAGAAAAACTGTGAAGTATTTGTTTCCTTGGGCTAATATAGTCACACACGTGTGTAAAGGAGAAATCTTTGAAGGAGGGAGAATGGCTAGGAAACACCAGAGCAACTCAGATTACAGTTTTTGATGATGTAATTAAAGATAAGGTTTATGCAAAATCAGTACAACAGGCAAAAAACATTGAAATCAACAACAACAACAAAATTACAAAAACTATTTAGCAGGGCTAAATATTTTTTTGTAATTTTTTTGTTGTTGTTGATTTCAATCTTAGCAGGGCTAAATATTTTTTTCTGTAGTGGGAAGGAAATGCTTGCACTTATTTTTTTCTTGCCCAAATGGAAAGCATTCTAACATCTTGATGAATTTTAATTTCATGCAGACAGTTCTCTTGAAATTAGGGATTTGTGAATCATCCAAGGAAAGATCTGAACTATAATAAATGCAATGAAATGAACAGAAAACAAATACATTGAATTGAATTGCTCCCTGTTTTCTTCAGTGTGTTTAATCCACAAGCTCCTTGGCTTCTTGGTTTGACCCCCAAATTTTGAGATTGGATCTCAAATCATTAAAAGGTTTTTGGTGGTGGTACAGACTTGCAGTGAGAGTTATCTTAATTCTAACCCACGATAAAGATCATTTGCAAGTGCCCCAGAGCTATGGAAGGTGAGTAATTCCTGATATGGCATGATATGTGAGTAATAATGGAGAGAAGAGTAAAGTAACTCTTTGGTCTAGCAAAAAATTCCCAGTTCAATCCCAGATAAGACCCATTAAAAGATTACTATCTGGTGATGAGGAAATATCTGAGATCCTGGACAGTTGTGGGTAAGCAAAATAGGCAAGACTGCTTGGCTGGAGGTGTAAATCGATGGATCTGAATCACAGTTGAGTGAAGTAAATTGAGAAACACTGAAATGAACCATACTGGAACAGAGGGACCAATAATGTGACTAAGGGAAAACGCAGCTACTAATGATCTATATCAGGGTTTCTCAACCACGGTTCTGTGGAATCCTCGGGTTCTGCAAGAAGTCATTAGGGGTTCCCAGGGAGACCACAATTTATTTAAAAAATTATTTCAAATTCAGGCAACTTCACATTAAAGAGGTCAATTTCATTCTTTATTTTTAGTTTAAGAACACTGTTAATACAGGTCTACAGGTGAAATGAATAGAATAATTTTGTAACTTCTGGCCTATCTTTGAGCCTGAATGGGCAGGGGTTCCCCGAGGCCTGAAAAATATTTCAAGGGTTCCTCCCGGGTCAAAAGGTTGAGAAAGGCTGATCTATACAATTAATGTTTCTCCTCTTCCTCCTGGAAATTTTCTATAAGCCAGTCTGGTCAGTTTAGTGTTGTCAACTTTTTCTCTCTTTCATCCGCTTCCCACCACTCCCTGAAAATCTTGTTTTTGGAAAACATACCTTCTTCTAACAAGAAGGAAAGAGAAATCCATCCTTTGAGAAACAGCAATCTGTAGTTAGGCTTGAGATTAATCCAATCAGAACAGTTAAGATTTGGGTGTCAGAGAGGGATCCATAATAGAATCTCCTAATTTCAGGGGGATGGAAATGTCTTTTCGATTTTAGCAACATAAAGAAGCAAAACAGCCAAAGGCTTGTATGTCAGAAAACTGTTGACCTTTAAAAACAGCATGTGAGTTTTGAATGTTAAAACTATAATTAGTTGTATAATTGGAAGCTCTATAATTAGAAGTTATAGCAAGTCCCTCCATCCAATAAAACGTATTATGAGGAAAACCTTTCTGTGCTTTATGCCCCATGTGCAATGGTTTGTTTTTACAAACAGTATGGCTAACTATTTGGGGGTGGGGGGTGGGGGGTGGGGAAGGGGTTGCTAAATGGAGGGGGTTAGGTATTTTCTCAAATGCTTAATAAAACCTTAATGTTTTCAAAGTATCCTTTGCAGTATCCTCAAACCCAAAAGCAAATTTTCCTCATCAGATGATTATTTCTTTGAAGAACAAAAAAACCCCCCACATATTACACCCCCCTCCCCAAATATTACAAAACAAAAGATAAAGGTAATGAGCCAGACTGTGATGCTGACTGTAACTACGAAGTGCCATTTGAGACAAAAGTATTAAGGGCACAGGAAGACTAAACGGGGGGGAAAGCGGGGTGGGGTGGGGTGGGGTGGGGTGGGGAAAGCTTGCCTTTTTCTCTTGCAATCGAGACACTTTCATGTTTGGATTACAATATTACAATGGCAACTACCAAGAAAGCAGCAAAAACAGCAGGCGGGAGGAGAGGGTCACCGGAGCAACCTGCAGAGAGAAGAATTACACTAGATTTACTCGAAAATGTTTGAGGAATTAGGCCATAAGTTAGCTGAATCACTTGATACTAAATCGACAGCTTTTGAAAAAAGAATGGATCAAAGACTTGTGAAGAAGAGAGAAGAGATGAAAGAAGAAGTTAAGAAGGTGGAAAGCTCTGTAAAACAAGTGTCTGGAAATGTAAAACAAATTAATGACAAAGTGGAAATTCTGGAGAGTAAGACAGGAGTTATAGACAAAGAGTTGGAAAGAGAACCAGATAATTTGACTCTGTTGGAATTAAGAGGGAAGGAATCTTGTGTGAGATTTAGAGCAATCCCAGAGGATTCTCATAAAGATATTAGAGAAAAGGTTATTAAAGCTTCAGCAAATTTTTGGACTGGGATGAGGAGGATACAGAGGCAGAATAAAGTATATAGGATAAATACAAGAATAAAAAATGTTCCAAGGGATGTCTTGGTGCATTCTGTCAGGAAGAAGACAAGAGATCAGGTTTTGCTGCAGAATTTTAATGCAAGACTGAAGATTGATAATACAGATGTCATTGCTCTTAAAGAAATTCCTGTTAGAATTTTGCATAAGAGAAAAGAGTATTCTTTTTGACTGATAATTTAAAACAGAAAAAATTCCATTTCAATGGGACAAATTGGAAGGTATGATTTTTACCTTTAAACAGCAGAGGTCTTGATTGGACTCTGTCCAGAAGGCAAGAGAATTTGTAGAAAAACTTAAAGAGGAATTGGAGGAGATTCAAATGGAGGTTTCAGATGAGACTACACAAAAACTTCAAGAGGTGCAACAGGAAACTGAAAGGCAAGATACTGAACCAGGCGCCGCAGGTATCAATTTAATTTTTTTTTGGCTTAATTATGGATTACAAATGGAATATAAATGGAGCAAATGCTCCTCAGAAAAGAAAAACAAATCATTATTTGAAAAACGTAAAACAAGATATAATTTGCCTACAAGAGACACATATTAGAAAAAAGGATATAAAATATGTGATTTATAAAAAAATTGGGTGAAGAATTTATTTCAGCAGGAACAAAAAAGAAAAAAATAAAGAACTGGCATTGTTTTGTCTATAAATCCCCAACTAAAACAAAAGCTGTATTGACTGAAGAGCATGGTAGATTTTGGGGGGTGGATGTTAATTTGCACAGGACTAAGACGTGTTTCCTACCTTGGATGGTCTAGTAGGTCACCCAGAGACTCAGCAGACTTCAATCACTGATAAAAGTTCCAGAGCACACTTGCAGTGCTCATTGGTGCCCAGCAGGAAAGGTAGAAACTTTCCAAAGTTAGTGACTTGTGAGCGACAAGGCAAGTGGAAAGCTTTACCACCCACTCAGAGTGTGGAAAGGACTCATGCTAAGGCTATCGTTTTCAGGCAATATCTCTTGTTTCATAGCTATGTGAAATCCATAACTGCACATAGCACAAAGATTCCTCAAACCATTGGACAATAGTAAACCTGATCCCACATAGTCACAGTGGCAAGGAAGCTGAAGATGCTGAATGTTCTCTGAGCTTTGGCACACACCCAGTCTTACCAGGTCCTGTTGAGACCCATGCTGTCCCACCATAAGTAGCTCTTGTTCCTAAAGACAGTGGAAATGTAACACCAGAATGATATCAGGGTATGGCCTGAGAATGTAAAGTGATGACCTTCTTTGCAGAGACTGTTCTGAGAGATGGAGCTGCTTCCAAGGTGGGGATGTTGGAGGAACAGCCAGGAGAATACAGAAGGTTTTATTCCTCCAGTGATGCCTAATACTTGTATAGCTCAGCTGGGGAATCCCTCACCCTCCAGATGCTGCTAAACTTGACTTCCCATGGGGTCCAGCCACAATGATTAATGGGAATGGATCCTGGGAGGAACAAGCAGGAGGCCCCAGGTCTTTCCCTCCTGCACTGTAGTCCTCTTTCTGGTCATCTTGGTTGGCACTGCAGAGGAACAAGAGTCACAGTGATGCAGGGAAATAGTGTCACTGAACTACCATTCCCAGTAGATTCATCTAGATTGCCACTGACAACATTTGGGGGTTGAGCTGTGAGGATGTTTGGTCTGGCACCTGGAGGAAAGGGTACCTTTGTTTTTAACTAGGTTTTATGGATTGTTGTGAGCTGCTTAGAGTCATTATATGAGATAGGCGGTCATATAAGTCCTGTAAGTAAGTAAGTAAATTTGGAGGGCTGCAGGGTTCCCACCCTTAAGTAATATTTTGAAATGCCAAAGTTCTTCTGTCCCAGAATTTCTTTCCTCGAACAATTAGGGTCTTCTGAACATATTTTGGCTCCCCAGAATACTAGAAAACAGTGGTGCTAAGGTGTGCTGTAGAAATGTAATGAAAATTCTTTCTCTAATGTAAAAATGGATTTTGGGTTTGTTTTTTGTTTTTGTCTTCTTAAGGTACCGAGACCTTCAAGGTTACACTGTATAATCTTTCAAATATCAAGAGAAATTCTTTCCATTCCCCTCCCACATGGATTTTCATCTAGCGAGGTGTTATTAAAAATGATAGAAGGGATTCTTAAAGTGCCACATAGCTGTATTAAAAAGGGGCTACCTTTGTTCATGTCCAACATAGGCATGTCAGGAGAAGGTAATAATCATGTTTGTTGATGATTCATAACCTGTAAGGAAAAGTATTGTTTCTCAGTAGCTGTCTGTGTACTCCAGAGATGAAAATTAGATGTTGCAAGGAATCCAAGTCACGCTGGAGGTAATGAAGCCTCCATTGGGAAGATGAGGTTTCTTGCAGGCATGACTCAATGATCTATAGTCAGGAGGGAAGGTTTGAGAAATTACACTTCAATTATCTCTTTGAACAGCAACACCAGATCACCCCTTTAAAGATGGGTATAATGACATTGTAAAATTACAGTGGAGAAATTCCAGACTTTTAGTGACTTTTCTTCTCAAAGATGGAAAACACTAAGAAGAAGAAAGAGAAAAGAAAGACATAGTGGGGGACGCTATAATTACTTAGCCTTCACAATTAAAAGAAACAGAATTCTTTCAGAGTCTTTCATTCTCTCCTTGCCCCACCATCTCTGAGAATTTCTATATAATATATTTTCTCCTTAGTTTGGATGGATTTGGGGAAGAATCAGAAGGGCCACTTGAAAATGATTCCACTTTTCCCCTTTCCTTTCCTTTCCCTTCAAAAACTCCCCACATGTCTTTGAATGGGCATTTTGTTTCCTCCTCCTTCTATGAAAGAACATCATCTGACCATAGCATGGACAGGAGATCACACAGTGGTTACATCCATGAAAGAAAATAGAGAGCTTCCAGACTTGTGAGTGATCTTTATCTACTCCATTAGGTATGGTGATTCCCTTTCCAACTACTGCATTTTTATTTATTTTTTTACTTCCTGCAAAAGAGGCAGGAAATTTCCTTCCTTCCTTCCTTCCTTCCTCCTTCCTCAGGGATTGAAATCCTGTGAAATCAGCAGCATTTATCCCACCTTTAGTTTAGTAGGGAGGGTCCCTAAAACATAGCAGTTGAGTAGAGTATTAGCAAAAGGACCACTACATTGCACTTAAAAATATATCTCCAAACAGCTATGAATAAACCATTGAGTTCTGGGGTATCTTCAAAAATAACCAATTTTATAAACACAGAAGTCTTCCTGGATCTTCAGTGCCAGACCAAATTTGGCTAAATTAAGCAAGGCCGGTCCTGGTCAGTGCTGGCTAGGAGATGATTGGGGAATTCCTGGGTTGTTGGCTAGACTGAGAAGTAAAAAGAAAAACATTCTAGGACAAGGCAAACCTCATCCATATCACACCAAGAACACTTCATGGCTATGTCCATGAAAATCTCCAGAATTCAAGTCTGACTGAAAGGCAATTTTACGAAGTGTCTGTGGACCCACATCTACTATCAGACAAACAGAGCAATTGTGTTTCTATGTCTCCTGGCCCTTAAAGCCATTCTATTTTCATCAGCTCATCTCCCTTCCTTTCCCCACCCTTCCTACAATTATACTACTTGTAAAACCTCTTTCACACGAATTTACTCTATTCATCTAATGAAGTGGACTTGATCCATAAAAACCTATGGGATAATAAAGCTTGTTAGGCTTTAAGACTCCTCAGTTACAATCTACTTCTGTTAGTGGTATCTTTCATTTAAATGGAGGCCTTCATATAGCATCTCTTAAACTATGTTTATGACACATGAAGTGTTATCACATGCTAAGTAGGCAAAGGACTCTTCCATAAATGAAGCCATCAACTTTTTTTAGTTTCCAAGAAGAGGAAATTTTGCAAATAAAACATTGATACCCTCTCCCTTTTTATGTTGCTCATCGTTCATGTGTTAGATTTTAGACAATAACAGTTCATCAGTAATTTCAGGTAGGGAGAGACATATGATGTTGTAAATATTTAAAATCAAATTTGAAAGAAAAAAAAAGACAGAGATAAATGCAATAGAAGTACTGCACTGCCAAAGGCAATGAGCAATAGAAACTTCTGGTTGGAAAAACTTGTTTCATTGTGAACATAGCAGAATTGAAAAGGAAGTTCAAATAAATCCAGTATTCTAAATGGAGAGATTGAGGTAGAAAACTAGAAAAGGTTTTGGGGAACTAAGATGACATTTCATAATCAGATAATTGACTCCTGGACAGAAGGCTGAACTTTACTGTAATGGTCCAGTATAATTTTTAATGTTATCTGGATGGTCAGTTAAAAAAGAATATTACAATAGCCTTAGTTTTCAGCAGCCCTTTAATCTGTGTTGAATTTAAGTTAAAAAGAGAGAAAAGAAAAACAACAGTATGTATTAGAGATGCTACTATTTTCTTTTCTCATCATTGCAAAATGGCCAAGAAAACATGTATATTTTAAAATCAAATTAAAATAAGGTGTGTCCTTTCTTACCCTTTGGCTTTTATTAGCTGTCATTTATTTTTTAATACACAAGTGACATCTGATGTATTACTTAATCAAGAGGAAAAGAATTATGCATTGTGCGTAATCAGTTACGTTTGCCATATCAAAGAATTAGACTAACAGATGAGGAAAATAAATAAGATGAACTTCAAAAAAATGAAAATGCTTAGCCTTTGGAATTTTAGTTGACAGCTTTTGAAAATTAAATTATAAGTCAAGTGCCGATAGGTCTGATATCTCCTTTGCAGCTTTTCCAATGATGTATTGCAGCTTTAATGGAATATCATTTATCATCTGATAATAACAAATGTAGGATCTCTCAGCTTGTCATCTCTTCGGTGATGACAAATAGTTCCAACTTGTAGAAGTGATAATGGGATTTTGTAATGATCTCTCCAAACTGACTCAACTGTTGTGTAAGCTGTTCTTTTGGAACACGTGCTATTTAGTATCAAAACCCACAGACCAGAAACCATGTTTCGCATGACTGGTTGTGTACACGTGTAAATTGGTTGGGATGAAGCTGTTGGGGTATGTAGGCCAAATCTTCCCATGGGTGACATGAAGTTTTGTGGCAGTGCTACGATAGTCTTTCCATACAGTGTTGCACCTCAGTGTTGGTTTTCAAAGTATTTCCAAACTGAAGTATCTCCTGAAGACCTTCTTCACATGATCTATGAAACGCAGAAGGCTTTAGAAAGTATTCTGAGGCATTCATTCATTTCATAGACGAGACATTCTTTCAGCACATCGAGAAGGGGTTTTGTGACCGTCTCTTTGTCTAGGTACTGGCTTACATCCATTCTCTTTTCCAGTACATTGACCTTGTGATGTAGTTTAGGTTCAGAAATAGTCACTTCAACAATTTCATTGCCTAGATTTTAGGGCTGAGTGAGTATTTGGACCTTCACAAGGTCTGCTACACTATAGTGGCATTACATGAATGGAATGCACCTTAGAATAAGTAAAACTGAAAGGCAATCTGAAAAAAATATCCTGCAAGTGGTTCTCATTCACTACATCCCAAGGGAAGACATTGTGAGACATGGCCTCCCATGGGACTTTTTTCAGTAGCATTGCTATTGTCACCACTAAGAGACTTTGGGAAATTGCTAGAGAATCTCTCCTGCCCATGGAGATATTAAGAGAAATTATTATCTCATAAGAACTAGGCACTTGATTGTAAAAAAGAGAAATAGCTGATACTCTTGAGAAGTTGTATCCTGTATTCTTAATGCTACATCCTGCTAGACTTCTAGTATAGAACATTCCTAAGCATTCCTGTCATACCATTTCATGCTTTAGGATGACACTGTTGTACACTAATAGGGGCATGCCATTTATGGGAGTCAGCCATTGGGACTTTACAATGGCTTGTTTAGGCACTATATCATCCACACAGTGTTCACCATGCCAGATATCTACCACTAATTTCTTCATGTGAATTGCTAGGACCAGGCTTAACCTTCAGTGAGCATTTGCTGGTGAATGAAGCCATGGGATTTAGCTAGGAATTGCCTTCTCTCTCCCACCCATTCTACTATTGTTTAAACTGGTCTACCATATACTGTCTATTTTCCAACTTCTCTGACAAAAGGCTTTCTCATCAAATGTTATCTGTGATGTTCAGTCTTCTACAGGCAATCAGGCAACCCATAATCCCTTTCTTTAAATCAAGCCCAGTCTCCCAGGCTCAGAAAGGCTTAAAAAGAAATACTTCATGTTGTACTGTTACCTCTAAATCCAGGAAATCTCATGAAGTGCTAGCCTGAGGTGTTAGGTGAAGAACCTCCATCACCCATGTTGGGCTTGGCAGACAAGCCCCAGTTCTCACTATGGTAACCAAGAGCTATAGGAGGATGGTGTATTTTGCAATGGAAAGCTACTGTAAATACCTTGTCTTGGTCAGCGGAAACTCTTCAGTTTCAGAGAGGTGGTGGTGGGAGGAAATCACATGCTCCCATTCTCAGATCAAAGCTAAAGAGACCAAACCCAGAAGCCTGAGAGAAATGATGGATGGCCAGGGATAATCATTCAGATTCTGTCAGCTCAACTGCACGTTCCTCTTCTCATGTGATCTAACCCCTGCAACAGCTGAGATATAGGGTACATCACTGTTTTAGTCAGTGTTTCATTTATCATTGGGGAAAGAAGTTTCTTCACTTCTTCCTCCTCTGCTGTGGATGCTAAAGAACAACTAAAAGGAAACCATAAAAACATCCAGGGCTTAATCCAGTCACTGCTCCACCAGAATAAATACCATTAAATTCCATGATAGCCACATTTAGTAGTTCAGCTTGTATTTGACGCATGCTGGACAGAATTAAGGAAGACAACTGGTTCATCAGTAGGCCATTAACCAAGATATCTTCTATGGAATTGGATATCAGTTCTGGAGAGCAGCAACAGAAGATGTAGCTGTGGAATCCAAACTGAACATGTGGTCTTCCCATAGGTAGCTGGTTGGCTGCTGGTAGAAATTTGATGCTGAGCTTACTGAATCTGGTCTGCCTATCTTATTCAAAACATAGTAGTACTATTTGTTAAAAATCCTACTTGAATACCTATAGAGTCCACAACATGCCAGAATTGGCTAGGATTGTCATAATCCATGTTTAGCTTTAGCCATGATTGAATGGTTGAATTTAGTTGAATCTCTGAGTTTGCATGCCATATTAAGCCATAAACCATAGTTTAGAAGTCACAAAGGATGGGCTCACACAACATGTTGAAGCCAAACAAAACACCTTATATTGACCAAGCTGTATGAGCCCAGTCAGTATAATTGTTTCTTCATCCTTCATCATAAACTTAATCTGATTGCTATCAATTAATCTGCAAGAAATACTTTACCACACACTACAAATATGCAAGTTTTGTGGATTTTGAAACAGAGGAATCATAACTTGTTTATATAGGTGATCCTAAAAGGCAGAAGCTATTGCTGGTGAATTTATGTGTTTGGTCATTTTGATGACAATCACTTTTCTCAAGGGCTCAGACCATCTCACATAAAACTCTCCTTCACAAATTGTACAGCAAAAGCAATCACCATAGAAGAACGACTTCTGTGTCTTCTGTTCCTTCCATTTTGAAGTATTTGATTCTAGTAAGTAACTATTTTTGATTCTAACCATTCATTTGCCCTAAGGGGAATTTTGGTTAGTGGACACATCTGGGTATTCTGTGCCTCCCAGGAAGAACTTCATGGAAAGACCAAGATAGAAGAGAAAGAACCACTACCCAGAAACATGCAATTAGGGAAGGTTTATGGCACATAGTAGATCATACGCTTTGCAGATGATTGAAGATCCTGGATCGTGTCCTTCACCGTTTTTAGTTAGGATTGGGAAATTATTATTTGCATTTTTTCTTGTGTTTCTAAACCATCCTGGAAATGTTGATGAAGGGAGATCTTTAAATAGGGGGAAAGAAGCCAAAGAAAAGAGATGCTAGAATCCATATAGAACTACAGAGCAATGCCATCAAAAAAATCCTCTTTGCCTTTTTTTAACCGTCCTCTCTCCCTCACTCTGTCTTTATTAGACGTTTTAAAGAAGTTATATAAACAGAAATAAAAAAGATCAAGATAAAAGACAAAGTGATAAAATACAAGTGAATAAACAAGGAATTTTAAAATGTCATGGAGAGTTTCCAGTACATTAAGCTTGAACAAGTAAATACAGTATATCATATCATTTTAAAAGATTAAAAGTTGCTATTAAGCTCTAAGCTAAACATTAATATCAAGAAACATGGCCAACACAGTATGAATCATTGAATGAGATTATGTGCTACAGCAAATTCAATCCATGTTGCTAAGAGTCTGTAATTTAGATATTCTGTAAGGTTGAAATAAGGAGTCTATGTATACAAAAATCTTGTTATCGAAGGGAGATATCGAAATACCCCTTTCGATCAAAGATTGTACCCATGTGGTAGAGGAGTAATTGAAACAATAGAACATGTCACGTTATACTGTCCCTTCTATGCAGATGCTGGTCAGAAATTATTATCTCAATTTTTTACTGAACAACCAGGTTGTTCCGATTCTTTTTATCTCAAGCTGTTTCTGTCAGACCAATCTGATTTTATTTCATTGACCATAGCTAAATATTGCTCTATAATTTGTACAGCACAGCACAGTATCTCTTCAAATTTTTCCTAGAATTTTTTTAGAATTCTAAGTGTTTTCGCTTTTATTCTAATTAGATGTGAATTTTCTGATTTAACTGCTGGTCTATGAATGAAGAAAAATTGATTTGATTTGATAATATAAGTTAGTATAGTCTTACATTCTTGTAGTGTTTTACAAATTTTAGTATTGCTTATGTCCTTTTATAGTTATTTGCCCTAGTTGTTTATAGTATTTAGATTATTCATGGTAGAATTAGTTGTAATTTTATAGGATCCTTTTGTTTTTTAATACTTGCATTGTGTAATTTTGCCCTGGTAGTTTCATCTTTACCTTGTTTTATGCTGTCAGTATGACTTTTTATTTGTATTTCTATTTTAGTGTAATTGTTATGTTACTAGTTGTATGCTGGTCTATGACCGAAATAAAATGGATCAATTGATTGATACAAAAACCCAAATTGTGATGTGCTACAGTATTAACTTATAGCTCAGGAATGATTTCCAGCTTGAATTGAATTCTATATCAGTTTTGCTTTAGGATATGAAGCTATTCTAGACATCGAAGCACAGTTTAGTTAGCCATTCCTCCTTCGAGAGGATCAAATGACCTTTCCAGCAAAAAGCACAGAATATTCCTGTAGTAGTTAGCATATACAAAGCTAATTCAAAATATTTTGGGAAATAGATAGTTTTCTAAAATTCAGTAAGAATATTGCAGGTTGAAATGTGAATTTAAATTGTAAGATTTGTTTCATTCTAATATGCATCTTTTTAACCTGTTCTCATCCTATTGGATGAAAGACAGTTGGCTTTCAACGTTTCTTTCAAGGAGAAAAATAATTTCGGTGAAATTCTCATGGATAGAGTGTTGTGTTCTTGCACTTACTTAGGTGCAAGGAGACCTGAGACTGTGTCTGGATGTTGTTCCTTGTACCATCATTTCTCAAGTATCTTGCAGCTTCCCATGTCGCAATAAGCCACGTAAGAAAACTCCTTCTGGAAAGCTTTTCAGCAGAGATATAAACAAGGAGGTAACAGCAGTGGCAGTGGCAATCCTAACAAATAATTTTAACTTTCCCAAACATGCTGACAGTGAAGTAAAAAACCTTGAGCCTTTTTTTTTTTTTTGCTGGGCAGGAGAAGCTTTGAGAAAGTGTAAGGTGAAGTTTGACCCACCTGCATATCAGAGGAAGTACAAGTGGCAAAATATTTGATGGACGCCACCCACCCATATCTGATGGACTCTTTCCTCTGCTATTGCTCCTTGGCTTAGAGATTCTCATCTGAGTTGAGTATCCCCAATCATCTGCTTGCCCAGAAAAACTAGGACTTAAACTTGCCAAAGGAACAAAGGAAACCAACCTGTATCTTGTCTTCAACTATACATGCATATTCACCAATGAAAGTACATTGGAATCAT
Organism: Candoia aspera; assembly: GCF_035149785.1. Lineage (NCBI taxonomy): Eukaryota > Metazoa > Chordata > Lepidosauria > Squamata > Candoiidae > Candoia > Candoia aspera. Next base: position 19,517,322 of record NC_086163.1, on the reverse strand, counting down.
GGAAGACACAGGTATTGTTTCTGTCCCTGCCCAGAGAAACAGGTCATTAATATTTCACAGGGTTTGTCACCATCTCTGTTATTGCAATTTATCAGTGCCCAACAGGTCTTATGCCAGCTATATATCAAAACTATTTTCAAAATATTTCACTGTCAGCCCATGGCATCCTCATTATTTATTACGATAAGGGACATGATGAACAAGACCGGGAGGTGTCTTGTTTGCTTAAATGCACTCTTGCTCTCCCACCCCCCACCCCCACTCCTAAACGAAGACTCTTGCAGGATTAGGCATAATATCAATGGAAGAGTGGAAAATTTCTTGGAAGAGCTTGAATTTGTGCATGTAGGTTTTTGCAGTATTTGTACAGACTCATAAACCAAGGGATCCAACTATTATCTCCCCTATCCAGCACCTGAAATCAAATCAATCCAAACTCCAGTGGGAAACAGCTGGACAAAGCTGTACCCTAACATGCAGAGTGGCATGTTAGAGTACAGCTTTCTCCAACTTGACACTGCTACATCTGGAAGATGTGAGGTTGAGACTGGTTAGTGTAGTCCTGGTGCTACCTCTAACAACCTATAAGTTAAACAAGCAATAAAACATCTACAGGATAGTAAAGGAATAAATCAGTTAAGAGATCACAATTAAATTACAGGTAGGACTCAGACTAAGTAATTTAAATCATGACAACAACCTCAATCATTGTGAATGAGCAGTCAAACACAGATGGTGTCACCTCACCCAACCAATGTTCTCTACGCAAGTTCAGTTTTCAGCAACTTTGGAAACAATCAAAGTGGAAGTTGTTCTCATGTCCTTGGGGAGACTGTTCCAAAGAATAGGTGCATCTGAGCCTCAGTGTCCCTAATTTCAAGGAAGTGGAATATTACCAGCAGCTTTTCCCAGGACAAACAATTCACATTGGATGGCAGCATGCTTGCCTTTGGGTTGTATCACTTCAAGGTATGCTAACTGTGTTCACACAACAGGATTATCTAGGCCATCTGACGTCCTGATGGCTACATTTACAAGATGTTATAAACTGAGAGTTACTGAAAAGGCTATCATTCCAGGTTAAACCTAATAAAGATCAGCTCCACCAGCCATGACCCAGAATTACCATTCATAATCTTTACTTCGATAAGCTACAGCCTCACAACTGCCTTTGCAATGTGTTAGTGAAACCCCTGCTTGGCCATTGGTCATACAATTGACAGAGATAATATCTGTGAAGTTCCATGAATAATTACAAAAGATGCCGGATATCTACTAGGATCAAAATGCCCCCGTGCATCGCTGCTTGGAGCACTGACAAGGCCATGTTTCATGAAAGCTTGGGACAGCCCTGTGAAGGTAGTTTCCTGAACTTCACAGCAGGTGCGCGGACATGCACTGAAGATCTTTCTGATGAGATTGCTGTCTAAGTCGAACGGCACTTTGCACAACCCCAATATCTAGATCGAGCACGCTTACTGATTTAATTAATTCTTCCCCCCTTTCGTGTTTCCTGACTCACTTGTAAAATGTCAAATCCTGGCATGTTTGGGCTGTTCATCACTAGGGGGCAGCAAAGTAATAAAGATGAGTCTAACATAGTTTTGCAGAGCCATGTGAAATGTCTGGTGGCCTTTGGATATGTTTGGAAATCGTATAGATGCATACATATGTAGGTTCCAAAAGTTATTTCCCACCCAAAAATAGGAATTAGCAAAATGTCCTTCCATGCCCAAATAACACTGAATGTTCTAGATGACCATTACTTTCTCCTGCATTACATGGGGGTAGGGACACAATTCAATAGCAAGCAGAATCCCCTTCATTCAAGCTGCCATGAATAATAGCCACACAGCAACACCAAAAGAGGCTACAATGCAGAGAGTAGACACTTTCAGTGAAAAAGACACACAAACAAATGTTGTCTTATCAGATTGGTTCCTATGCAAGAAGATGCTGTGGTTACAGCTGCTAACTTTTAAATGTATCTCTCAGCTTAGGGGTACCCTGCACTTAGCAATGCCTAAGCTGTTTGCTTGAATGGTGATTGCATTTGTAATATATTGTCACTGTGGCAATTCCCTTTTAAATCATTAGTCTACTTTCCCTGCATAAAAAAGTCAGCAAATTATCCAAGTTTATTTCATTGACTTTCTCACACCTTGAGAAAGAACCCATTTATATTATCAGCATTTGATATATTTCCCATTTGCTGTGGTCCTTTGGCAAGTTGGCATTTTAATTTAATTATACTTTTTGTTGTTAATGGTCTTTATTTTTCAGTGTCTGTATGGTAAAGTGCTTTGGGATGGATTTTTTTTTTGGAAAAATAAATCCTTTTCCTTCCCCACCTCCACCTCCCCATGCCAAGTTAGAGTGCAAATTTATAAACTGATAAAATTCAGTGTAAAATTTACAGAGGTGGAATGAAGCAATCTGCCAAGAAATCCTACTTAAATGATTAAGCGTTTTCCTCACTTCCAGAATGTAAACCCTGCATACACTTAATCATCAGAGACTGTTAATTGAGAATTGGGAATGTACAAGAAGCCTTCTTGGGAATTTAAAGAAAGATGGCCAAACCCATGCAGCTAAATCATACCAAGGACCACCAGGAGCAGTTAATCGGGTTGGCTTCCAAATTTAGTAGAAGACCCAAGCCCTCAATTCCTCTGCATACTTTTCTTCCTGTAGAGGGCATAGAGAATGGTCTTGAAGGAAGAGCTGTTACCTAAGAAAAGAGGGGGCTGAGTCTGGACCAAGAAAGTAACCTGAGAAACTGTCTCAGACAAGCACCTCCCTAGTTCACATGACTTGCAAAATTCTGTTAGTGTAGCTGTTATAATAAAAGCATGTTACAATAAAAAATAAAAAAAAAATAAAAAAAAAAGCTGTTTCAATAAAAGTAGAGAGCCAGTTTGGTCCAGTGGTTAAGGCACTGGGCTAAAAACCAGGAGACTGAGAGTTCTAGTTCTGTCTTAGGCATGAAAGCCGGCTGGGTGACCTTGGGCCAGTCCCTCCCTCTCAGCCCAACTCACCTCACAGGGTGGTTGTTGTGGGGAAAATAGGAGGAGGAAGGAGTATTAGGTATGTTCGCTGCCTTGAGTTATTTATAAAAATAATAAAGGTGGGATATTAAATAAACAAACAAACAAATAAAAAGTAGTCCTGACCTATAAGGCTTCTTAGTCTGGTCTGTCTTGTTGGGCTGACACCTCCTTTTTCTTTTTATTACATTTTAACTTCTTCTCCTCCTCCTCTTTGTTATGGAATTCAATTCCTCTCTCTGACCAGGCCAACACTGGGTGACAGAACAAAGCTACATGGTCAAGATGGGACATAATGCTGGGTACTTACTACCCCATTGGCTCCAGCCTCACTCTGAGACCAACATTTGGTCTAGCCTTCAAATCTCATCTCAACACACCAATCCCACTTTTACACACAATGATCTAGTTAGGGTAATTTAGCCTGTGGACATACTGGCTTGATGGAGGCCCTATTTCAGGTTATCATGCAGATTATTTCACTTCAGAATGTAGTACATCAGTCCTGCTGCTTTTGAAAGTTCATGAGAACCTGAGAAGGATTTTGACCTGGTTCTGCTGGTAGATATGTGAGGATTGAGTAAAGGCTGCTTCAAATCATAACTTATTCAGACTTCTAAATCTCAAATCTCTAACTGGAACAATTTGATTTGGAAAATCAATTCAGTTGGGAAAAAAACAGATGCAGAAACATCTGAATTGATCAGGAGGCACCCGATTCACTTTAATTCAGAAAACTTCAAACAACTAATTCACTTTTGAGTCAAATCTTCAAGCTGAAGAGTCACACAGTCCTACCACCATCACAAAGCCTTAGAATTATTACCCTATTGCAATCAATTCAAAATTTAGGAAACTGAAATAAAGACAAATTTATTTCCAAGTGTACCTCTTCCAACTCACAGTTAGTCTATATACACAACAGTTGGTTTGTTGTGTATATAGACTAATGAAAGAAAACAATATTATCAATATTAACATATTTGTTAATACCAGTTTATTCCAGTTCAACTGGATGAAAGAGAATCTGCTTGAGAATTTGCTTTCCAAAGTGGAGATGATGTTTTTGCATTTATTTAGTGATGAAATTGTTAAGGGGGAATGAGAATGTCCTGTCCTTCATGTTTCAATCATCTCTCTACTTCTCTGCAGTCTTCCTTTTTCCCGTATGTTCATTAAATCTCAAGGAAAGACATCTTGAGGAAGCTTCTCCTATAGAACTTTTAGGACTGGGAAATGTGAGCAGTTAGGTAGGCTTCAGAATGATGGGAAAATGTGTCACATACCCCCCCCCCAAAAAAAACACCACCATCTCCACTTGGTGGCTACTCACTGAAACCACTTCAAGGCTATGAATAGACCTGGATGAGAAGGCCATCAATAGCTACTAGTGTTGATGACTGTATTTGTATGCAATCTTCTGAATCACAGATTGTGTATCTGAAACGGCAGCTATTAGAGACCAGCAGTACAAGGGGGTGATCACCTCCCACCCAAGTGTGAATTTTCTGAAAGACCTGAATGGCCACTGGGCTGTGTGCTGAATTAGTGGGCCTTCATTATGCTTTGGTATTCTTATCTGCCTTCCTGATAGAGCTCCAGACTAACAATATAAAGCGATCACAGGACCATAAAACAATAGTCCCAGATTTCTCTTTCAGACCAGATCAGTCCAGTGGCTATAGAATCCTAGGTGTGTATCAGAGGATGTAGACAGAAGAAGAAATGGAGAAATAGAAGGGGGTGTCCCAGGAAAGATATTTTCTACAATGCAAGGATCCCTTTTCCTTTGTATTTAGTATAATATTGAAACCAAATAATTCCACCCCCCACTTCTGCTCTGGTATAATCCCTTCAGCAGCTCAAAAAAAGGAGCAAGTAATGCCAAAACAATATCCCCAAATGCAGGAGTTTTCTGTTTAATAAAACATCCTTTGTTTCAATGCATGTTGATCCTGGCTGTTCTCATTAAAAAATAAGTGTGCAGGTTGAAGAGATCAACCAACCCCCTTATCCGGTCATTTATCATCATTTTAAAAGAAATATTGCCATAATTCTTCAGACTGGACCTGAAGCAAAGATTGTGTCCAGTAAATTTTGTGGTGACATAAAGCAGGTTATTCATCTCAAAGGGTAACTCTGAAGGTTCAACCCATTAAATTAGTTATTTTTCTTTCTCTCTCTCTCTCTTTTAAAGTTTCAGATAACTAGTCAGTAGCAATTTCCCAGAGTCAGTTAATCATAGCTCAATAGGTCTTCAGTTGCCCATGATTTCTAAGAAGCATTTCTTCTCTCTCTGTTTATTCTAGTTTAGTTACTATGGAATCTTGTTCATACAAGTGAGCTAACATTTTAGATAGGCCTTACAAAACCCACTTGATAAATTACATAATTACTCTTGCCCCTCTAATAAATTCCTTTTTGAAACAGGAGCACTTCTTGATTTCATTAGTAGTGCCATATTTTTAAAGGATCAGCAGAACAGCAGAAATAAAATATGACCCATCTTCTCTTACCTTTTTAATTTAAGAAAGGAAGAAAAATCATATTCATAAAAGGCAGCACTCACTGGAATGTAATTATTGCAACATTTATCTCTATTTGTAGTTGGCCTGCACTGTTCTGTTTCTTAGACTTCTTTATTTTGCATTCTGTTTTGATGAAGGAAAAAAAGGCATAGAAACACAAAAAAGTGGCATTGCATTACTGAAGTGTAACATTAGGATGGGAGAGACCCAGATTCAAATCCCCACTAGCTATTTTTATAATATTTATATACCATCTCCCTCAAAGAATGCTCAGGTATTGAAGATTTGGCCTGCTCTCTCAGCCTACACAGTTTCCGTAGTGGTATGTGGGAAAGGCCTTGGGAGATTGGGCCAGGAGACACTGCCAAGGGAATGGTCAGATAAGAGATTGCATAGCCCAAAACTGGATAGTGGGCGGGGCAAGAGGCTCAGAAGGGACCCTCCCTAGTTTCTTGGGCTGTAAAGGAGATGAGGGGAGATTTGTACTTTCAGACTTGCAAGATTCTGTTAAGGTAGCCTTACAATAAAGTAGAATTAGCTCATCTGGTTGTGTTTCCTGTCTGGTCTACCTGGTAAGGCTGACAGTTTCATACAGATGTTGTGAGAACTCCACCACATTAAATAGATCTTTTCCTCTCCTTCATTATGTGTCATCAGCAGAGGTCTGTTGGCAGGGGAGAAGGTTGTAAAAGAAAAGATGCTTTGGAAAGATACAGATGAGAAAGCTCAGTTCCAGGAGGAAAATTCCGTCTCTGTATATGAGCTATTTTTCTAATTTTTCTTAGAATTTTTAGATTTGTAGTGTTTTTTCTTTTACTCTAACCAGATGTGAATCTTCTGTTTTATTTGCTGGTCTATGACCAAATAAAAAATTATTTGATTTGATTTGAGCTATTTATAAATATTTTTAGAAGAAAATGTGACCGGGTCAAGATGGGGTTCGTATTGGTGTGATCAAAGTTCCACCTGCTCTTTATGAATGTCGACACACATAAACAACAGACAGAGCTTTGATCACACTGTCACGGCCACCATCTTTTCTAAACACGCCCTGCGGACCCTGCAGAATTGTGAATAGAACATGGATGGGAAGGAGAACTATTGGTGGCTTTTTAGCAAGTGGTAACCTTTATGAGAAATGAGGCACCTCTCTTTGTTGAGTGCTGAATATAAAAGTGTATAACAACTATCACATTATATCTTATTTGTAAGCTTTTTAACAATATCTAGCTGTCCACTGCTGGAGACAGAAATACGAGGCTCTTGGTCTGACTCAGAGAGCAATTTCTGTGTTCCTATGTAGCTTTTAAGGGGTGGGGAAATGAAGGAAAGGGCAAAAATCTCAAAAGAAGAGATTTATATGCACTGGAAACTTGACTACGGTACTGGCTAGGAGTCAAATTTTTTAACTTCTTTTTAAAAGATAGCTGAATGACAGTTTTGTTTCAGACTGCAGGCAGCTGAAATATGGATATCATTTTCAATGTTATGGAGGGGGAAAACCAACTTACTAAGACGTGCTTACCAAATTTGAAACTTATATGAAAACATGGTGAACTTGAACTGTGTGATTTTCCCCATCTGAAAATATGCATTTTGCTCTAAATGGGCAAGCATGCTGAGGCACTTTTGTCCATAGTATAACAATATTTAGCTACTACATGACACTCTTCATGCTGAAAATCCTTTATAAACATTAATTAATCCTCACAACACTCCTGTGAGTTAGGTAAGGATGACTGTTAAAATAGGGTGCATAATTCACAATGAATAATTAGTCTGGAGCCCTGCCACCGATTCTCCTGAAATCCCCACAAGCCAATTGTTCAGAATGAAGGCAATTTTGTGTAGGCTTTGTATTGACTGAAAACTGATCTCCCAGTTGGTTCAATATCACACTGATATTAAATTCAAGGGCTTTATTAATTGTGCTTCTGATTTACCAAAACATGAAGAAGCTGGGATTGAAAGTCTCACCTTTAACCACCAATGCATGAAGACTGGCAGTTCTTACTCATTGAGGAGAAAGTGGAGTTTAGTACATTCTCAAAGTCATGTTTTCCTCCAGGCAACCCATAACTGGGTTGAATAATTCTAGGTAATTGATGATACCTTCAGCAAAGGATCGTTACCTTGTCATGGTGCTGGAGCTTGAGCACCTCAATGATGCTATGAGCTAAACCATGAAGGGCCACCCAAGACGGGAAGGTCATGACAGAGAGGTCAGACTAAACGCGATCCCTGGGGAAGGTAATGGCAACCCACCCCAGTATTCTTGCCGTGAAAACTAAATGGATCAGTACAACCAGAGATATGTCGGTATACCATCGGAAGATGAGACCCCCAGGTCAGAAGATGGTCAAAATGCTACTGGGGAGGAACAGAGGATGAGTTCAACTAGCCCCAGACGTGATGACGCAGCTAGCTCAAAGCCGAAAGAACGGCTAGCGGCCGATGGTGCTGGTGGTGAACGGCGAATCCGATGTTCTAAGGATCAACACACCATTGGAACCTGGAATGTAAGATCTCTGAGTCAGGGCAAATTGGATGTGGTTATTGGTGAGATGTCAAGATTAAAGATAGACATTTTGGGCATCAGTGAACTGAAATGGACTGGAATGGGCCACTTCACATCAAATGACCACCAGATCTACTACTGTGGACAAAAGGACCACAGAAGAAATGAAGTAGCCTTCCTAATTAATAGTAAAGTGGCTAAAGCAGTGCTTGGATACAATCCAAAAAATGATAGAATGATCTCAATTCGAATTCAGGGCAAGCCATCTAACACCACAGTGATCCAAATATACGCCCCAACTACAGATGCTGAAGAAGCTGAAGTAGAGCAGTTCTATGAGGATCTGCAGCACCTACTGGACAACACGCCTAAAAGAGATGTTATTTTCATCACAGGAGACTGGAATGCTAAGATGGGCAGTCAAATGACACCTGGAATTACAGGTAAGCATGTCCTGGGAGAACAAAACGAAGCAGGACATAGGCTGATAGAATTTTGCCAAGACAACTCACTCTGCATAACAAACACTCTCTTCCAACAATCCACATTAACCCTGCTGGATCCCCAGGCAAGATGGCAAGCCAAGTCTTCAGGATCTTCCAGAAGGCCAATAAAATTGGGGCCAATCTAACCTCAGGGGAGAAGATGTTCCAAAGGGCAGGTGCCGTAGCAGAAAAGGCTCTCCTCCTGGATCTGGTCAGATGACATTCCTTAGCAGATAGGTCCCATAGCATGCCCCATCTGCTGGACCTAGTCGGCTACTGATTAATTTAGGTCCTCCTCCTCTTCCATTATTTTTTGTCTACTGAAGTCAGTGGCTGAGGAAACAGGAATGTGTGGAAATGCCAAGAAAATGAAAACAATTCTTGGGATTATACTTCATCAGATTGATTTGCTTCCTTGAATGAAAGTTTTGAGCTGTCTGAATTCCATGGAGAGAAACTCCCCCCACCCCCTGCAAATCCTAAAGGCAGTTCTAATAAATAATAAAGCAATATAATAAATATGGGTCTAGAGTATACTTTTGCTTCCCAATTAAAATGGACAATTCATGGAAAGAGAGCAGAAAGGTGATGCTTCTCTATGGGAGATGGCCTGGACATTTGACAAGAAAATGTCCTTCACACAACAGTGCGGAGTTCTTTTGCAATGCTTCCTGGAATGCCCATGAGAACATGGATTGTTATACAAACATTTCCATGCTGCTGAAAACATAAAGAGGGCTGCTCTAATCCTGCAAGATTGTCACATGGGAATTCGGAAAGTGCTTAAGCAAGAGAGACATCTCAACTGATGTCCTATGAACAATGGAGGATAGAAAAGGCTTGTATATCTGGGTTCATTTTGTTCTTCATAGATTTTGATCAGTACCTTATATTGTTTCATTGTAACAATCTGGTGCAGGTTATGAAGCTGTTCTCCTGAAGGACATACCACATAATCCTGGCCAACGTGAAAATCTGCTGCCATGAGAGGAATTATACTTGAGGCTAACACACAGAAAAGTGGTGGTATACTTAAAGGTTAATCTTCTGCAGAATGGCAGATTCACCTGGCTGGCTGGTCTACAGAAAATAAGCTAGAGTTGGAATGAATGCAAGATATTTCCCGTGACTTGTAGTCAGAGGTGAAATCAATACTCCATTCACCATTGATTATTGTAATGGTCTGAACATTAAAGCACGGAATGTTTGCAAAAAGGATAGAATGGGATTTGGTGGGTTGTAGTAATGAAGGTCTAATACACAGCTACACAGCGACAACCGTAGAAAAGGGACAGGATATAAAAAATTATCTAACTTGCAGGAATGCTGCAAACACAAATTGTGTCACATAAAAGTAGCAATCGCTTCATAAATGGCTAATAATAAATCCACACAAGATAAATTTTCTGAAGTGCACATTTATATTGGCAGCAAGTAGCAGCTAATGAAGGAACTTTGCAAAGCCAATTAAAAAGACCCTATACATTTTATTGGACTCATTTCACTAATCTTCCAAATTAAAGGATTCAGGTGTATGAAGCCAAGTGTGCAAATAGTTCCCCTTCCTTTTGTTGCTATCATAAAAAGAGTTTTGCCAAAATAGTGAAATGAAACACAGCTTTCATGATGAAGCTTATTCTGTACCAGAACAGGAAAAGAAAAAGGTGACTTGAACAATTCAGCTCTATGTCTATTTGCATGCACAAAAATCCAAACAGAAGCAGATAATATAGTTCAAGATAGTGTCCTACTAAAATGAACAGAACAGAAAATAATACTAGCTTTCAGCCCACCATTCTTAGAATATGCAGAGTTGCATTTAGTAGAAATAAATACACCACACCACGCCCCTACCCATTTCTTTTAGAGTGAAATGGTGTGACCTTCTGATTCAGATGGCATTGTGACATATACAACAGAAAGGTATAGATCTACTAACATCCATTGTTCTTGGCTCAAAAAATCCACACAAAACAATGTTCATTTCGATAGGATGCATACAAGTGTATGTGATGAACAGCTGTGTATATTAAAAAGTATTTTATGGAAAGTTGCATGCCAAAAAGCATTAATTACAGGTAGCCTAAGAAATTACATCCCATTTTTTTTCTTTTTTTTTAAATACAGAACATTTATTAGAACAGGAAAATAAATTGGTACATTTGGGACTGACCAGATTTAGATTGATCTGTATGCTACTGGTATGAAATTATTACATTGTACTGGGCAGGTACTAGTTTGTTCATTGTTCAACAATTGTAGTTACATTCCCTCCTGATCACCCTGCAATTATTAAACACACAGAAATATTGTGTGATGCAGCTAATACTTGTTATTGTATTCCCCAATCAAATTATAAGCACAGAACAGCTTGAACCAGAAATGCAATCAAGCTTTTTAAAAGTTCAGATGATTTCAAAGGAAGGTGCCTTCTTGGAAGTAATATAATGACAGGAGAAGTCAAATACGACTTTCACAACTCTCTTTAATATCTATTAGCTTGATATGTTGTTTACTGCTAATCATATTAAAGTTACTCAAGTGAGAAGAATTTGGGTTGTGCTCTCAGAATGGTGTGTGATTACTTCTACACATTGGGAAGGAAGGAAAGAAGGGAGAGAGAGAGAGTCAGGAATTCAACCGACTGCTAATACACCCAAAAGTTAGGTTTCATGATATTATTTCACCACAGAGTTCCATAGTGCACCAGTGTTGTGCTTGAGATTCCCTGGGGGAAAAATGTTGGGAAAAAGTGACAAGGGGTCACCACAAATGAACTTTCTATTCAGAAAGGTCAGAAGCAATTGTTTTCCATAGGATCTTTGCCAAGTGGTGTGCATTTAATTCTAGGCTTCTCCTGGAAGAACAATACTGGTTGACCCAAGATACATATATGCAGGGTTCTTCCATTGTTGGTTAACAGAAAGGAAGTTTTGTTAGTATTGCATGTCATACAGTCACTCATACCTTAGTCTCTTTACAAGCAGATTATTTCAATGCACTCTATATGGGGCTGCCCTTGAAGACCACTTGGAAGCTACAGAGTGTGGCAGAGCAGATAGTGAGAGGCATAGCACAGTACACCCATGCACTGGTTGTCACTTGGCTTCTGGTGGTGGCTATCACTATAAAACCCTCCATGGCATAAGGCCTGGCTATTTGAGGGACCACCT